>NC_084954.1:23407187-23664687 GCF_949316205.1 Platichthys flesus
GATCGGTCTGAACAGGAATGTAATGTATCTTACAGGGACTTATAAGTAACTGATCTACAATGCAAACAACTAACATCAGTTTGCTTCTATTTAATGGGCTCCAGACTTACTCTCCCCCCCCCACAAACACACATTCTAGAGCTGTGTTGACGATTATCTCCCTGGCCTGCATTGCATTTTTGTTTGCTCTTCCATAACATGTGTTAGGGGCCATAACTGTTTTCTAAGGCCAAGTCTTGTAATATCATCTTGACATGGGAAAAGCTGGGGACTCAGAGGTTCAACACATGATTCATATTTGTTTTTCTTTTTTTGTAAAAACTAAATGGCAAAAAGATGAAGATCTGTATTTCTGGTGGGAAAAGAGAAAGATGGAATTAATTTTGTCGTGCTATTCTTATCCAGCACTTTTTTTGGAGGAGTTTCTGTCAGTCCCTTTACTTCTGTTCTCTTGACATAGGGCGATCACCTTTGACCACTAAAATTAACAAAGATAATAATAACAATTATACTAATAATAGTGTCAGATCTGGTTCCTGCTGTTCTAGAGTTAGAGATAGGATACCTGCAGAAAGAGGTGTCATTCAGTTGGACTTTTACCTACTTTAAATGTGTTTCTGTTTTGGTGTGAGTAGGTCTCAGCTTTAGTCCTTTTGGCTACTGTATTTCCTGGTAGTTATAGTTGGGCGGATGTGGCTGAGGGGTACAGCAGTCGTTCTCCAACCTGAAGGTCTGCAGTTCGATCCCCAGTCTTCCCCATCTGCATGCCGAATTGTAGATTCGGAATGCAGATGGCGAATCTACAATTCGCCAAACCCCGAATTGCCCCTCATAGAACAACAAAGTGCTGTTAATAGATGCACTGTATGAATGTGTGTGTGAATGGGTGAATGTAAAAAAGAGCTTTGAGTGATCATCAAGACAAGAAAAGCGCTATATAAATACAAACCATTTACTTAGCTAGATACTGCAAGAGGCAATTGTGAATATGATTTAGCTGAAGTGACCCTTTACACAATGCAATTATTGGGTTGCACTTAACATATGACAAGTTTAACAAATGCGTCTTGCACATGCACCAGACGCTTTAAGGATCTGGGGTGTATGTAGAACATATTTCAAAAAGTAGTTGTTTCTTTATTTATGAGTCTTTTTTGGTGGATCCATATGTTTTCAGTTGCACTTGGCACAGAAGTGGTGGAATCCTCTGGTAATGGAAATTACAGTACCATGGCTTATGTAAACCAAATTTTGTGGAATGGACTGGTTTAGTTTATTTTTATATTAGGTAGAAAATGGGGGAGGCAGGCGTGGAATGACAGGGTGGAGTGCGGTGGGATTCATCCTCTAGGGACAATGAATATGATCAGTGAATTTCAACACCATCTGCCCATACTCACGTGTCCTACTCTACCATTATTACAGAGATCACTGTCTTTACTTGGACTAACTTACTTTTTTTAACATGAGAAAATAAACAAAATAAAATAAAATGTCCGCGTTGGCATTTTTTAAGGGGTTAGCAGTGTGACATTGTTACGGTCAATCATTTAGGCTTCAGCCATGAACGAATTTGAAATGTTTTTTCATTATGTTGTTTCATTTACCTTAAACAGGATTCTACTTTTACTTTTCACTTGAAAATAATTATACTGATATCACTAATATATCAACCCTCATTTCCTTTACATATGAATGACAACAAAATCCTATTAACGTGTTTAAATAATTGCAAGCAAAATTAAATAAATGCATTTATGAAAAATAAGTCAAATTTGGAATTTCTGTGTTCATTTGTTTATTTATTTGTTTCAGTATTATTCAGTGATGCATTTATTTATTTGTTTCTGCCTTTAAGAAATCCTTTTAAATATATTTCCTACATTCATTCTTAGATTTTTTGCAGAATTTAAAACAATAGATTTCAATGTGCTGTTTCTGAACGGTCTCTTTTTTGTACAAAGCTCATTCACTGGGTCGTTTATACACATATACTCTCAGATTGCTATTTTGTCCCTTTCATATAGACTACATTATTTAAGGCATCAATTTAATACATCATTTTATGAATCTGATGTTGGAAAACATGTTCAATTTTTTTGATGTAGGGGAGAGCGGGGTAATGTGAGACTTCGGGTAATGTGAGACACCACCTGTATCTAGGCAACGGTACACATTTGTGGTCATGTGACCATTATAATTTCGAGCCCCTCCCATTACCCCCTTGCCATGAAGGAGAAGTTGGTGCTGGTGCTGTGGAAAGTATGTTTTTTCACAAAAATGTGTTTTTTGAATGTAAAAGTAAATTTTCTTGCTTTTAACTTGATCAACTGTTGTGTCAAAACAAATTGAATCAGTTAGAAAAACTTATATCATACATGTTGGTGAACTTCCAACATATAAAACCATGTGAGTGATGCTAGCTGAAGTTTAGCCTGAATTGCTAAGAGATGTTGTTTTTTCTAAACTGTTGGCTTTGGGGTAAAGTGGGACAAATGCTGTGGGGTAATGTGTCACTAACTCACTTCACCCCACCATGAAGCACAAGTTAAGTTTAGTCTAATATTACATTACATATGTTTTATTTGTAATGTCATAAAAATTGTAGAAAAGCCATCATGCAAAGAAACTATACACCAGGAAGACAACCTGGGGCCAAACACCCCTCGCAGAGATGGAGAGTGCAGCTGCTGAGGTCATGCAAGGAAAGAAGTTCTTAAGAAAAGATGGAAGGGATAGAAATATTGATAAGACAACCCTCAAAAGATTCATAAAGAAAAAAGAGAAAGGGAAAGTAAAATCAGTAGCCTGGGGTGCAGTAGCTGAGGCAAAGAGAATATTCACAGATGAGATGGAGGAGGAGCTTGCTAAACGCTTGAAACAACTAGCTGACCAGTTCCATGGCCTTGCTCTTAAGTGCTGTGAACTTGCATTTGAGTATGCAGAGAAAAACAATATCCCTGTCCCTGCCAATTGGATAGAGGAACAATGTGCAGGTGAGCTAGGGTGTGCAAGAGAATCACATGAATCATAATAATCATAAATGTGCTTAATTGACCAATCCCAATGATTCTGTTACTAGTCCGATATTAGTGGTTGTCAATCTAGCTGTCGGGATTTTAACTATTACAACATGTGTTGTTATGGTAGTGTTAAAGTGGAAAAAGTAAGTGGATCACTTTACCCCTTTGATTTATCTGGTCTGTCTCACTTTACCCCTTAGCTGGGGAGACACAAGACCACTTTCTAAAAAACCATCATTTTTTAACTGCCCTTTGTCCTGAATACATTCTGATCATTTCCATTTCTAGAAAACATCCTGAATTAATGGGAAATGTCAACATTTTTGTGATATATTATTTTAGCTCGCCTAGATGGGAGCAAATGTAAAAAATGTCTCACATTACCCCGCTCTCCCCTGCTTCCTATGGAGCAAATCTGGTATGAACTTTAACAGCAGCAACATGCACAACATTGCATTATATAGAAAAACATTGTTGCCAGAATTAAGTAAAGTATGTGTCTATTTTAGCATTAATAAACCACATACTGTAAATGTACTAGTACTAGATGTATTAAAAGTAATAGTTCATTTTAAGCCATTTTTCCTGAAATATAATTACTGGTCTCAAACCTTCACACATTATTGGCAAGAGGGGAAACAATCAACACTGATATTAATATGTGGGTACAACTGAAGAAAAGCCAGTATCAAAAATAAATCAAAAGCAAAAGAAGCTGCAGCATACAAGATAAAATCAATACAATGGCTCCATGTAAACAGGGGAGATTTCTTGTTCAACTCGGGAAAGTTTCACCATCAGTCAAATCTTCACAACATTAAGACACTAAGTTAAGGATGGAATAGTCGTCAAATTTTTCACTGTGAGGTAAAAACTGAAATGGGGGGTTGATTTAATAGAATTCATCAATGATCTCAGCTCCCAAAATAAGGGAAACAACAGTATAATTCACCTCAGTTCAGTATACAGAACCACAGCATGGTAAAATGTAGCCTGACGTTGTCAGACTCACAATTCTAGTCAGAATGTGAGTCTGAGACCGCTCCATTGGGCTGTGATTATGGGGCGTGTTTCAACTAACCAGGAAGTAAAATTCCTCTTCGCTCAATTGGATAGACTCACAACCAATCAGAGCAACGTAGTATGTGACGTATGCTAAGCAACGCATTGTGAGTTATTTACTAACGCCGGGTTCACACCGGACGCTTCAGCGCAGCGCCAAGCCTTAAATAACAGCTGGCTCCCATCCACTCCCATGTTAAAATATTGTGCCGGTCACACCGGAGGCTGAAGCACCACGAGGCAGCCTTGGCTTCAGCCTCCGGTGTGACCGGCACAAAGCCGTGCAGCGATCTACTGGATCAGCGGGTGATATTATTAGCGCTGCCCGGCGGTTCAGCGTCGCTTCAGTGTCCGTTGTGAACAGCCAAGCGCCGGGGCGATAATGATTAGCGCGGTGCTTTGGCGTCACCTCCACGTTCTCTGTTCCTCTTTCAAAATGAATGCGCTGTCAATTTCTTCTAAAACAGACTCAATGGCAGCATCTACACATCTCAGCTCTCCAGCGGCAGGCATGTTTGTTGAAAACGAATTCAACCCAAGGGCACTTTGATGACGTGGTTGATTACGTTACCGTTGATCATCTGTCAATCATCGTATAAAGCCCGCCCTGACAATCTGATTGGCCCGGTCGGGGCCTAATTTTTCCCCAAGAGCGACTCCAGACCTAACTGCCCGACCAAAAATGTTGTGGGCGGGGCTAAGTCTGGCATCCAGGCTAGGTAAAATGTGCACAGCGTCATAAACTGTTTGAATTCCCTTGTTTAAGGACAGCTTTTTTCCAGTTGCGTAATATCTCAAAAATTAGAAATGTTCTTTCGCAAAAAGATGTAGAAAAACTAGTCCACGCCTTTGTTACATCGAGACTGGACTATTGTAATTCATTACTATCAGGCTTCAGCAGGAAGTCGTTAAAGACACTACAGCTTGTCCAAAATGCCTCAGCACGTGTCCTGACGAGATCCAAGAGAAGAGAGCACATTTCTCCAGTATTAGCATCGCTACACTGGCTTCCGGTTAAATCTAGAATAGAATTTAAAATTCTCCTCTTCACCTTCAAAGCCCTGAATATTATGGCGCCATTTTACCTTAAAGAGCTGTTAGTACCCTATCAACCCCCTAGAGCACTCCGCTCCCAGAATTCAGGCCTACTTGTCATCCCTAAAGTCTCTAAAAGTAGAGTAAGAGCCAGAGCTTTCAGCCATCAAGCCCCTCTGCTGTGGAATAATCTACCACTTTCAGTTCGGGAGGCAGACACCATCTGTTCGTTTAAGAGTCTCAGTGTAGCCTCAAGTTCGGCCTGTATCATTGTATCATTGATTACAAGGCAAAAAACCCTGATGACGCTAAGACTTAAAGGGAATTTATGACCGATGACACAAGGAGCTTCTCTTTTCAGCTTCTTCTTCATCTTCTTCATCCCTATCACATCGAAGTAAGTCATATCTCATCAGTACATGTTACTGACTTGACCCCTTCCGAGAGTCCCTTTGCTTTATCGCCCGCAGATCTTGATGATGTTTTCCTACACCTGACATCTATTGCACTTCTGTCCGTCCTGGGAGAGGGATCCCTCACATGTGACTCTCTCTGAGGTTTCTACCTATATTTTTACCCTGTAAAGCGTTTTTAGTATATTTTCCTTACTCTTGCTGAGGGTAAAGGACAGAGGATGTCACACCATGTTAAAGCCCTATGAGACGAATTGTGATTTGTGATTATGGGCTTTACAAATACAATTTGATTGATTGATTGATTGATTACTTGAACATTGAAAATAAACGATCAAACATTTTTTTCTATTTTGATCACTATTGATCTATTTTACTTCATTTTTATGACTATGACTTGGTACTTTTAAGTCTAATCGCTTTATTTAAAATTCAGTATAAGGGAAAACAATGATCCAAATTACAAAGGTACATTGAACATGTTATACATAAAATGTAGTTACCAATAAAATTGATGGACATGAGCTGTAAAACACTGATAACAACTTTAATTGTAAATAATTTATGGAAATTTATCTATCACAAGTGCTAACACCACATTACGACACACTAGCCAAGTGTGCTTGGATTAGTTCTACACAGATTGCACAGTCTGCATCGCTGGTTATTGGATCCCAGGTAACTTTGCCTGCCACATTTAGGCTGAGGCTTCTACGACCATGATGTTACAGATGCCTTTAATCATGTTGATTTCATTTCAGGATCATTACGTCTTTGCCTACTGAGCAACTGCAAAATCTTTGTGTAGCAAAATTAAAAGAAACTTACAAAACTAACCTTAACTTTGGGAAAATACCTGGTCCCATACTCAGCATGTTATTTTGAGTCATATTGTAAAAATGCATTATACAGAGCATTGACTAATTTGACTAAACTCATGAAATTGTTTGTTTGAGTATTTGACTAAAGAGGGTTTTTTTAAGAATAGGGTTAGGTAACCTAACCTAAACTTCATTCATCAATTCAGTATTGCAGCCATGACCCTGACTGTAAACAAATATCTCCTTTACAGCAGAGACTCGATCATTTAGACACACTGGTGGGTACCTCTCAGCAGTTCTACATCCACAGACTGAACTGAGTGTCAGTTTCCTTACAATGATGAGTACTGGTTGTCTCACGGCAGTATCTTATTTCACTGTGTTCAACTGAGTGACTTAGCACTGCACCCTATGTCACATTTCATTTACCAGATGAGTGCAGTCTCCTCCTCTAGGCTCCAGCTCCTGTGCTCTTTACCGTGGTGAGCCAGGTGTCTAAGCTAACATTTGATTCCAACTGGTAATTTCCCGCATTACTGTAATCAATGAGCTAATAATTGACATGGGCCTAGAGATTTGTTCCTCCTCTGAATAACTTTAATCACTGACAGCAGCTCAATTTAGCACAATTAGACATATTGTCCTAAGTTGAGGCAGATGGGATGGAAGACTTTTTTTTTGTGGAAACAAGCCAGACCTGTCAATCCACTCCCGAAAATAAATTACACAGCATCACAAGGTAATGGAGGAATTCCTGTCGTTTGTGAATCTATTTCAGGAACATACTAGAGTATTTATTTATTAATTTAACAGAATAATAAGACATCGAGTGTTGTGGCAACAGCTGTATGCAGTGATCTCCCCATGAAGAAAAAGTCACCAAAACAGGGGAAGCGTTGTCTTGTTTCATGATGCTACACCATCAACAGTTGAACTGTTTTAGCTGTTGATGGTGCAGCCTAATGAATCCTCCTGGTTCTTTGACAGCTCTGGTCCACGAGTACACAGCCAGAGGAATCTGAGACCTTCAAAAACATGTTGTTGGTTGTTTTGACTAATAAAGGAAAAAAGACAGAGGGGAAAGAAGAAGCACGTGTGGAAATCGCAGACAATATGACATAGTTAAGGTATAGGTAGTTGACATACTGTAGGTGATTCTCTGTATCTCAGTCAACTGTCACTCTGCCTGCAGTAGTCTCCTTGCTTCATGCATCTGCTTTCCTGGTGTCTCTCCCTCACCAGCCACTTCAGCTTCATCTTCATTCTGCCCACAAGCTTTCCATTCCTGGTCTCATAATTGGGAATGTAGTAAGCTGATTGAAACTCTCCACTCATTGATTTTCAGTGAGCTTTGCTGACCAGCTATCCTTCTTGAACCATGTTGCATCTGTCTCCCATTCTTGCCGCTTTCCACTATACAACATAAGGAAAACCAGCGCTTACCTGATCTAGCATGTCACCCCATGATACAGGCTGTTATCGCCCAGATGATGATGCAATGGCGTGGAACCCTTACAGATGGTTCAGAATGTTGCAGCCAGTCTGGTCTTCAATCAGTCTAAAATGACACATGTCACGACACTGGTTATTGGCCTCCATGGACGCCCACCCAATGATACTTGTCTGCTGAGAGACTTCTGGTTCTGCACCCAAATGCCTGAACTCAATCATACGGGTTCATGCTCCTTCTCAGCAGCACTATTCCTCCAAGTAATGTCATCTGGACATGCCATTCCTGCACACAAGGCAATCACAGTCCAGACTTTTCTCATTTTTTGTTCTCCCCCGTAAAATGTTTCCAAATTCTATAAGATCAGGGGCGTCCCTCTATATCTTCAAGAACCTTGTGAGGCCTAACTCTTCTGAGAGCACCAATAATCCAACTGTCCATTATCTATACCACTTATCCTTTCAGGGACGCAGGGGGAGCTGAAGCCAATCCCAGCAGACATTGAGTTACACAGGGCAAACATACAAAGAGAGAACCATTCACAACACTATGGAGTCTCCAATTAACCTAACCCTGCATCTATTAGGGGAGGAAGCTGACGTCCCTGCAGAAAACCCTTGCAGATGGGGAGAACATCTTAAGTCCACACAGAAAGACCCTAGACGAACCCGGATTCTAAGCATTTTGCTTTGAGGTAATCACTGCCCCTTCTGAAAGCGCCTTGTCTCCTAGCTCCTCTAACACCTTTACATGACTAACCAGCACTTACAGTGCACTACTGTTTAGGGCTGGGTATTGCCTACAACCTCACGATGCGATATGTATCACGATACACGCTGCTTTTGAATAATGACCATGTCCTGCACAGAATTGACTACAACAGTTGTTCTTTATTATTCCATATAACAGCAAAGGCGAAGTCTTAGGGATTGCACCACTCAAAATACTTCTGGCCATTAAAAGATCTTAAAAGATCTTAAAAGTAAAATAAAATAATTATCATTCTTATCCCAATAAAAAAAAGGCAATTCACAGAAAGGATCTGTCGCTCACGCATCTCTTCCCAAGATCCCCGGATACGGTGTTTTTAATTTCCCTCGTAATGCCGGGTTCACACCAGACGTGGAAGCGACGCCGAAGCGACGCTGTTATCAGCCTGCAGTAAAAACGGCATTTAATATTTTTTTTCAAGCATATACTTACTCGTTGCTCCAAAATTAACTGCAACAGCGTCCCAACATGTGTCCTTTTTAGTGTTGTCTTTATGCAACAGGTTCCGAGGATCATACAACTCACTGTATTTCTCCACTTCAATTATAAATTTAATGTCATCCATGTTGACGAACTTCTCCGCTGTTTGCTCCGTTAAATGTCGGGGGTCGAGGGTATATTACGTATTCTCCAAACCTATGTGGAGAATACGTAGCCCCCCCTCTCTCTTCTTATCTTTATGACTGCTTGTGAGGCTGTAGTGGATGGGCAGAGGGGGACATTTAATAATGTGGTCGGTACAAGTGGTAAAATTAAAACTGCTGGACAACAGAAGGTGAATACAAAGTATGGGATGCATATTTGATCATTTATATCATATAAAATATGTCGTCAATATCGTTTAAAATCATTTTTCAGTGTGTTTCCTGTTGCAATACGCTCGGGTCAAGCGGAAAAAATAGACTCGATGCCGAAACGATCGCTTCACGGCGCGAGGCAGCATGCAGTATCGATACAGTAGCATCTGCATCGATGCGTGCAACGGCATGACGACGTCACGATATATCGCCATATCGATTTTTTGAGCACAGCCCTACTACTGGTACACTTCTGTACCTGATCTCCTACTCGTTTTCTTATTTAAAAGATGTAGCACTTTGTACAGAACTAGAGCTTTAGCTTAAAACCGACTTTGTTTGCTCGGTACCTTCTGGCTTTTCATATCTTAATATCTTAATCTTAATCTTAATATCTTAATAATTTATCTTAATCTTATCTTTTCAGGTTAGTCCGAACCAAAAATAACCAGTATAAAAGGGGACATTGGCCAAAATCCAAATGCAGTCCAACCAAATGAGGTGTTCTAATTGTGAAAAGACCTTGTCGAGGATACTTTTTTCTTCGCACTTTATTTTCAAAAGGTTAATAAATGGAATATCAAAGTTGACAACTTGCCCATCTACAAACCAATCAATATCCAGATAACATACATAAATCTTTATTGCGCTCCCTAAACTACATTATGAAACCTAAACTAACCAGATCAAATCTAAACAGTGTAACAAAGAAATGAACCTGGTTTCAGACCATGGTCAGGTGTGACAACGTCCTTAGACATGTCCCTCAGTTGTAAGTTATTTTGGTAGCTGGAGTGAGTGGCAGCTTTTTCCTTCTAAATCCCAATGCAATGTCTTTCCTGGTTTAAACCATTTGATAAGGGGGGAATGATAGGCTGAGCATGCCAGAGAGTAGAAACCAGATCCCATTTTACAGCCATTTGCAAAAAAACTTCTCTCTTTAATATA
This sequence comes from Platichthys flesus, assembly GCF_949316205.1. Taxonomy (NCBI): domain Eukaryota; kingdom Metazoa; phylum Chordata; class Actinopteri; order Pleuronectiformes; family Pleuronectidae; genus Platichthys; species Platichthys flesus. The sequence goes on from NC_084954.1 coordinate 23,417,508, forward strand.
ATGCAGTGTTGATCAGAACCCCACTGAGCCAGCAAGCTACAGAGGCATTTTTAATTGTTGCAGGTGGTCTGGCTCAGGGAACATAGCTGTGATACTCAGGGATCTGCAAATAAAACTCCAAAGCGTGCATGTGTGAACGGGTACACAAACAAGAGAGCTGCCTCCAAGACAGCTGTGTCTGGGATCGCTGTGCTAAGGTTCAAGGCCTGAGGCAACAACATGGCCTCATTTTGCCTCATGTCACTGATTCAGTCTGTTGCATTACCATTAGGTCTTTTGAGATTCCACAGGAGGGCTCTTCTCGGTTTTGACTCACAGTGTTAAGATTTTAAGAACTTCTCTGTAAACATTTAACGTATTTTTTTTCCTCTCCTTTTCTGAAATCGCATTATTGAGAGAAAGATAGTGTTTCTTTAAGTAACAGGCTGTCACTCTTCGTCAACACAGTAGCCATATTTAAAGAGATTGAATATATAAGTGCAGGTGTAATGTTTTTGAAAAGTTTGATTAAAACAAGACTGTATACTCTTCAAGTGGCCCTTTGAGACGGCAGGATTAATAAAAAACCCACAATGCAGACGTTTCATTATTAGCTTTCCTTGAGGTCAATAAAGTCTAAAAGGATTATTTGCTTCTGAGCATGAGTATGCTCCATTAATGTCAGCGCAAGACAACTGAAAGAGTTTTTTTAATAAAAACATGTTGCTCACTAGGAAGACTTCCTTGCAAGCTATTATCCATATCTCAGTCCCTTCCTTAGTGGATGGCGTTTACCCATGCATCATGTTATCTGGCAATTTAGGTACGAAACTTGGAATTTGTATCTCACGATGCCCTGGAGGAGAGAGGGGGAAGAAGACATTTTAGAATGGTGATTCAAACACCTTGTGAACTCGTAAAAGTCTTGTCGGGGTTGTATTCGTTTTTTTAGGTCTTGACCTTGCTATGTCAAGTGCCTTGAGATCATTTAAATTTTTTGTTTTGTAGCTCTTTAAATATGTATAGAAGAATAGACTGGCTCGACCAACAGAGAGATGTTGCTTTGTACATCAATATATACTAGAATTAAAAATGCTCAACTTCTTCTTCAAACGAAAAATATTTTACCTCTCTTCCACAATTTGATATCTTTGATATCCTTTGAATAAAATGCCAAAGGATGAGGTAGCATAACAGGGTTAGGGTTTTTGAGGGTGAGTTTCCTTTGGAGGCAGGCCTCAGGTCGTGACACTGGGGATTTAGCAGTGCCTTTGTCTGCTCTTCAACCAGATGATGAGGCACTCCTGCCGAAGAGCAGACAAAGGGACTCCCACGTGCCCACACACCATCAGATCTTTCCAGACTATAACTCTTGTGTCTTCTGAGGTTCGGTGTGAAGATGCATGGTCCTCTGTGCAGCAACAGAGCATCAGAACATTTTCTTTTCTTTCTTGAAGTAGAGGGGATAGTTTGCAAAGATAGTTCTGGATTTGTGGGCGGAGCCTTGGATTCTGAGATAAGTGGTGCTCTTATTCAATAAAATCCGCTAATGTACATCATTTGGTCCTCCAAATCTTAACAGCTCACTGGTTCACATGTTTTCAGATGTTGGTAGCCACTAAACAAAGTGACCTGCTGTGAGGTTTTGGCCTTTTGGAAGTAGCTACTGCAAATTCACATTTACATCATCTGTGGGATGGCACAAAATCAGCAGCATGAAGTCAAAACATTTAACAGCGTTTAGACCGTGAAACTACATTTCAATATTCTGACAGCTGACAATTGATCAAATCATTTTAGCATAACATATTTTTTCTATGCCTTTTCCTGAATTGTTCTCCCATACTTACTCAATGCTTGAACAATTATTTTGTCCATGTGGTGTAGACTGAATTCATTCACACTCATTTGTACTGTGCTTTGAGAAAGCACCCAATGGATTACAGATTAACCCATGCAGTATCATCAGCAGAGCTCATCTGTATGACAATTCATTCAAATTATGACACATAAAAGTATTTCTTTTGAATAGTGTGTTGTGTGTGCTGATCTCAAAAGTAGAATTAAGTTGAAAATGTTAAACTTTAATAATAATCTAAGTTCACATGTGACATTTATTGTGGTCTCTGAATGTAGCACACTTCCCAGAGTATATGAGGGATGTGGCTTTTTTTTTCTTGACAACACACTGCATGGAAATCATTTGAAAGAGCTTAACCAAATGGATTAGTTCCACTGTGCATGTCCCATACTGATGCTACAAACTCACATGTGCATAAGAGCTCAACATGTTAACAGATTATTCTCTGGGAAAGGGGGAGACAAGTAATGTTTCCACTCTATGTAGATTGCGTGTCTATCCAACACTAACCAGTGAAACGGATTCATAATTTTCAGGATGTGTGTTCACTATTTTCAACCATAAAAACACAAACTGCCGAAGGACTGAATTCTGTTTGGACATTTAGCAGGATTTAGATCAAAACTTCACAACATTTGTTGTATCATATTGTATCAGGTACAAAGAATGTTCAAATTGAACATGAACACAACACTCTACATTGTGTATGAATAGCAATATTTCTATAATAAATCCACATTTTTATCTTACTATCTTTTCCCCTCTCAATGCTACTTTCTGGTGCTGCTGCATCATTTTGTGATTTTCCTATATGGACGATAAAAACAAATATATCTTATCTATATCTTATTTTAAACAAACATGTGTTCCTACATGCTACTCCTCATTTCGGGCATGGGGACGATCATGTCACCTACCTTGGTGCAGGCCTATAAGCAGTCATCAACCTGCTGCTTTCTAGCCCTAAACTTGCACTGGCTCACCCTTTAGTCCCACCTTCCCTCCCCATCACCACATCATACAAGCATTCCAATAAGTGCGGAACAGATTATATTGCGCTAACAAATGGAATGCAGAAATTTCCTTGATAAACAACGAAATCATTCTCAACTTAAATGCAAAAATAAGCCATTTTAAGCTTATTAAAAGGATTCTTCAGGCCCTGTGTATAAGACAAGAAAAGCACTATTTTGCCACTTGTCATTTAGGTGAGGTTCAAGGGTCTGGCCTGCAGTAGGAGCATGGCGGCTATTGCTGGTGAAATGCATGCTGCGTGATGAACAACTTCCCTTTCCTGCCGTTCTGCAGCTGTAGCAGGGCCCGCAGCCTTCAGGGCTGTAAATCAGAGCCTTTGTACTCCAGAAGGATCCTATCAGCCACAGGTGTGGGCTCTGCCTAGGGAGTAGACAGCCCAGCGCTGGAAATACTAAAAACTGGAGCGCACCAGCTATAGCCCCCGCCAAACACAGGAGGAGAGGAGGATAGTGAGACAACTGAGGAAAGAGTGCAAAATGCAACAGAAGAAAAGTGCCAGGTATTTTAGGCAAACTGGTGTGATAGTTACAAAAACAGTTCTCAGAGACAGAGGTGCTCAGGAGACAAAAGTAAAACCTGCTCACTGTGTATGGAACCAATGAACACCTGATTTTATTTCTGTGGTCAAACAAGGTTGTTTACCAAAACAATAAAACAGGTTGTCAGTTTGCGATGATGTGAAAAAGAGACCTGATTTTTTTCCAGGGGTTTTCTAAAACTACTTAGATCACTGTCATGGTGAGTCATTGTGAGTTTTTATGTTCATGTTCTGTTTAACTGGTAAATGTACTGTATTGTGTGTAGTAGTGCTACTACATGCCATGTTTCCTCCATCACTCACACCAGCACACTTCAATATCTTGGCCAAGGTTTTAAAAAACCTTGCATATATAGACCTTGAGGTTAGAACAATTAAACTTATGTTCTCAAGTTCAAGAATTCTCTTAAAGAAAATTCATTAGAATGGTCATATTAATAATTTTTGAAGGTATTGGCAAACAAAACGATTGTTACGATCTGTTGCATTGTTCGCGATATTTTACTTATAAGGACACACACCTAGAAACCCTGCGTAACACCACTCTCACACACAGATGCACATTCACACAGCATATTCTGACTAGGCCCCTCACCTTTGTTTAACGATCTTAATAAGCTGTTTTATGATGTGGGGAGGCTATTGCTTAACCTGATACCACCAAGGTAACATGACTTGCAGAGCTTTGTAGAGATTTAATGCTGGATTAGCTATTGTTGAAATGGAAAATAAAATGGCAGTTATGTTCTTTAATGTTTTGAGAAGTGTTAGCCATGATAGTACAAGTCGAAAAAACAAACCTGTTTATAAGGACACGGCAAGTCTCCACTGAGGTTTAACATGTGAACATATACCATTATATCAGCCAACAAAGCAGCCCCACCACGAACAAATGTAAAAGTAACATTTGAATCTGCACAGAATACAGTGAGGGGATGGTGAGGGTCTGAAGCAGGGTGGGGGTTTCAGGGACTATACGTAGCCAAGCCTTCTTTTTGGACACCAGCGAGGGGAAAATTCACTGATGAAATGTGGCACAGGCCCATGGAATGCAATTTCAAGCTTCCACATCTGCAGGAAAGATGAAACCAGGTTCCTAATTTTACAATGATGATGTCAGTGAGAATACATGACAGCACTGGGTCAGAGTGCCAAGTCTCCCTCCTCATGTTCCCTCTCTCTATTTTTCCTTTTTTCCCCCCAATATATTTATGTATGTATTCAACAAATAGCGGTTGCTGGGGAAATATTACAACATGCAATATTTTCTATCACTTGAGTGAAAGAGCAGCAACAATAAAAGATACGATTACTTCCAATTAGTAAATCTTGAATCTTGCTACATTGGTATTGAGAAAAAAACTTTCAGCTAATACCATGTTTCTTTCTTGTTTCTTTTAACAACATGAAAACAAACCACAGTATATACAATGTTAATATATGTGGACGTGTTAACAAATGTTATCACCCAGGGAAAGATACGTTTTCTCTTGCATCCTCTGTATTGATGGTCTCCATGGTGAGGATGTTTTGTTACCACTAACAATGTGGGTACTGTAATGAGTCTTGTGTTCGATGCCTCCCTTATAAAGAACAGACATCTTTGTCTGTTTGTAACATTATTTTTTTAACACCATCATGAGGTTCAAAATGATCAAATAAAGATACGTTATATAATATACATATAATTTCTAGGATACAAAATAAGATTGAATTTAGTAAGTGGACCTTGACAGTACTAAAGCCAGCTCTCAATCATGTCTTTACTGCAGCCATTGGAACACCCACTCCAACACTTGAGTGGCTTTGAAGTTGTTTCCCATAACAGTTTTATCCTCTTTTGAAAAACTGAGCACGATGCACAACAGCTGCTGTGTCATCATAGTTTATATTTGTATGTGGCTCAGGAAGTAGAGTGGTCTACTAACCAGAAGGTCGTAGGTTTGATTCCTGTGTCCCACGTTCTGCATGCCAAAGAGTCCCTGGACAAGACGCTGAACCCCAAGTTTACCCCTAGTAATATGATGTGTGATAAAGAAAGTTTTGCACATAGATTCTGCACTGTTTGAATGTTACAGTTAACGGTTGAATGGCAAAACTGGAATGTAAAGCGCTTTGAGTGGTTACGAAGACTGAAGAAGCTCTATATTAATACACACCATTAACCATTTCTTTAAACAAAAAGTGAGGAAAGTTAAAATTTCAGGTCGATTTTATATTAATTATGATTGAAAAGCTTCTTCACTGATGATGTGAAAGTGAATGACTGTATTTCAAACTCTTTGTTCTCTGACCGACAGTTTAAACATATCCACTCTGATTTGTGTAACAATATGAAATATAAAAGTTTCCTTTGGACAAATCACACTAATCTGAATGAACATTCCATAGCTTTCGTGGAGGAATCAGCATGTTACCATTTTACCAGCTGTGACGAGGGGTCTTTATTTCACTTTTTGAATTTCTGTGTGTGTATCCATGTATGTGTAATGTGGTGAATATGTGGCCCTGTACTTTGGCAAGCGTTATGTCTGTCTGATTGTGGATATGCGCGAAGCTGAGATCCCTTCTCCCCGGGAGAAGGTGCCGACAGAGCCGGGCCGGTGGAGCCCGGGCTGACACTGCCGACACTGTGCATTCGGGTGAAGCTCGGATCCTGTGGAAAGCGTTTAGTGTCCCGGGGGACTCCGCCTCGACGATCGGCATGTTTATGCGGCCGCATCAGCAGATCCGCCGCTGCCTCGGACGTCCCCGCATCGCACCATGTCACCGCCGCAATGGGAGCATTTGAGACCGCAGAGAAGTCTCCAATGCTCCCATTGAGCTGCCCTTGCGTAGATCTCGATCTAAATTGCTGAAAGCTAGCGTAAGCTCGCTGCTGCTACCCGTCAAATATCTAAGTGGCCGCATAAACAAAACAGGTCAATCTGAGGAGGGCTGTTTTAGACAGGGTAAAAATGGTGCTGTTTTAAATTATCCTTGTGGTATTTTGACCAAAATATGTTACAGACATTTCAGTAAGACCCAAAGGAACCATATGAATTGTGGTAAAATGGGCATAATATGGGTCCTTTAAAGTATCACCATAAATCCCATGCTGTGCCATATTCTGTATGTGGTCACTCATATTCCATCAATAATAGTCAGAAAGAGTTGAAATTGATCAGCCACAATTTCTTGTTGCAGAGATGCTGGGATTATGAAAATGACCATGACAGCAAAGGGGACCACATCTTCACAGCTCCTCAGCCCAAATGATTCAAAGGGCTCCAGTGTTTGCAGAGCAATAATTATGGTGCCGCTTCTTCCTTGATCGTGTCACAGAAAGCATTTTGAATAAGATTGGGACTGCCAGGCATTTTAAATCTGAATATTTTATTTGGACAATTTCCTATTTGTTTGGCAATGATACAAAGTAACAAAAGATGTTGGAACAATCAATTTTAACTGCTAACTTTGATTTTGAATCAGGACATAGAAACATGCAACCAATGCGGCATATTTGTGTGGCTGCATGTTTCTGGTTTCTTCTGGAGCCTCAGGTTGAGATCACTGTGACTGATTTGTTTCTAACTGTTTGATTTTGTGCAACGTACATTTAAAAATAATTATTTGGGCTTTTCATTAAAAGCTTAACACCTAGTGATTGGTTTGTTGTGTTCATAACATTCCATGGTGATGTTATTCTTATGGAATATGCTTGAAAAGCTGCGCTGAAAATGAAGTCATCTTTTTGAGCCATATAGTATTTCTAAGTCTATAAACTGCATATATGAAACTTCTTCAATTCAGTATTTGAAACCATTCTCACACATGGTGCAATATACTCCCCTTCAGCACCACATTTCATTCCACAGTTTTGTACACTTCCATTAACAGACATCACAGTGATAATCAGAACTGGTAATGAACACAGTCCAATCCACCCAGCAAGCAGCTGGGCCACGCCATCAGTACTCCGAGGGCTATTGGCATAGGTAAAGTTAAATCTCTTCAAGATTGAGTAATCTGGAGAAAAGACATACTCAAATGTGATAAATTATGGATTTATACATTAAATTGTGAATTTTACATAAACTGCAGCCAAATTACTTTTCACTCAGGAACATATTTAATTTTATTTAGGTTCAATACAGGTTGTGGCATGTGGCTCAGACGTAGAGAGGGTGATTCACTAACCTGAAGGTTCGATCCCCAGTTCCTGCAGTCTGCATTGGAAAGTGTCATCGGATAACTTACTGAACCATTCATACCAGTGTAAATGGTATTTAGGAAAAAGAGCTGCATTTAGAAGCGTTGCATTACATTGTGCGTGGCTGAGTTTTGTGAAGCGCTTTAAAAAGTCGATATGACCGAGTAAGTGGTTTAAAAATACAGTCCATTATTTTGTGAGAAAAAAATTCAATGTTTCCATGGAGAAGATCCTTTTAGATAATATTCTTTGTTTTTGTATAAAACAAAGAATATCAAGTTGAAGTTTATCAAGTTTAAATAAATAATACATTTCTTTAAAGAGCTAGATTACATTGCACATACTGTACCCTGCCTTTTTCTAGGTGTTTTTACCATTAATTGAGAGCATCAGAGTTTTCGCTTAAATTTTTATAGAATAAGGCAATAAAACCACCAAGTACATATGGTGAGAAGCTCCGAGATGACTGCATTGTTGTTCCATGGTGTATCATTACACGCAACAAATTAGAACAAGATGGCCAACAACAATCTTTAACAATACAACACAGAGGCAAATGAGTCATAGCTTGAGCAAACAAACAGGTGTGATACCATAAAATCCCTTCTTGAATACAAACAGCAGCAGGACCACAAGCTGAGACCTTCAGTGAAGTTAGACCATGACCTCAGACAAAGAAACGTTTCACACACTGAATCACCTCACTGCTATGTCGATGCTATAGACACAAACACAGGGTTCGAGTAGACAAACCACGTGTTCACCATGGAGTTAGTTATCCAAGAAGTGAGGAATGTCACTAATTAGGTTGTTTTACAACAAAAACAAAATGCTTGTCTTTGTAATTATAACAGTATTTGGTTCTGGTCACTTAATTTTATCCCCAACAAATTGTCACATTAAAATATATGAAAAAGCAGATATAAACGATAGCTGCCCCCTAAGGACAACACACATACAAGTGTGAAAACAAAAAAATATTATAGATTTTGTGTAGAATACACTCCAAATCCAATTCCAACAAATAGCAAACCACATAAATAGGTATACCACATCTGTCATTACAAATTTCTTATGTGTCCATGAATTTTTTGTATCTAACTGTTAATTCAGTTTTACATTTTTTAGCCAAGAAAGATTTCATTTATTACATTCCATTTAATTTAGCTGACACTTTCATCCAAAGCGACACACAATAAGTGCATCAACCATGAGGGTACAAACGCAGAACGCAAGAATCATGTAAGTACAATTTGTTTCAAAAAAGACAAACTACAGACTGTAAGTGCCATGTAAGTGCAACTAATTTATTATTTATTCATTCACCAATCACCATAGTTGACAGAGGTTTATTCGACATCATCTTCTTAACCAACTTTAGTCGAAAGGGATTGTGTCTTTAGTCTACGGTGGGAGATGTGTAGACTTTCTGCTGTCCTGGGAGCTCGTCCCACCATCCAGTCAGGTGTCATTTGCGTAGCTGTGGTATGAAAAGCCATGTGAGCGAATGAAAGAGCCAATAGACTTGGTGTTCAGAGAGAAGAGGAGGGGACCCAGGACGGAACCTTGAGGGACATCAGTAGTGAGAGGACAAGGGTTGGACACAGGTAGAGAGCAGAGCCTGAGACACCCAGGCCTTGAAAGGGAGGAAATAAGGATCTGGTGCAAAAAGGTCTAGAAGGATAAGGACAGAGAAGAGAGAGGCGGCTCTAGCAGTGTGAAGTTGCTCCGAGACAACAAGGAGTGCAGTCTCAGTTGGGTGGCCTGCCTTGAAATCAGACTGGTGAGGATCAAGAAGGTTTTTCTGGTGAAGAAAGGAAGAACGTTGATTAAGGACAGCATGCTTGAGTGCTTTGGAGAGAAAAGGAAGAAGAAATACAGATTTGTAGTTGGGGTCAAGGAGGTTGAAAAAGATGGTGAAGATTTGTTGGGGGTTGGAAAATTAAAATTGTATTTTAGTTTGTTAAAAGAAGCCTTTGTTGGCTGCAGAAATAGAGGCAGAGAACGAAGCGAGAAGATAATTGATAAGTTATCAGGTCTTCAGGGTGTTTAGATTTTCGCCATTTCCTTTCTGATGCTTGCATAGTGGCTCTGTCGGTGCCTACCGAGTCACCCACAGAGCTGGAGAGGACTTTGGGACCTGTCATGGACTAGATGGGTTGATAAAACAGAAGAGGCCAGAGACGAGGGAGAGAGGGAGCAAATGTTGGGATAGACAGGTACAGAGTCTGGTGACGTGGTAGGGTTGTCCGATTGGGAGGGTGGGAGAGAGTGAGACAGTAAGAGATAAAGAATTGGTACAAGGTGGTTACCAGCTTTTTGAGTGGGAGGGGAAGGACTGAGTGAGAGAGCAAAGGAAGAAAGTAAAAGTAGTAGGTCAGATGACTTCTCTGTCTGGATGTTGAAGTCTCCCAGAAGGACAAGTGGACAGGCATTTTCTGGGATGTTCGAGAGGGGGACATCAAATTCCTCCAAGAAAGCAACTATTTAGGTTTTAAGTAGGTGGTAATTTAATCAAAATAATGTCTTCTTATAAATTTACTCTGAATAGTGGGACAGAGTGAAGAGTTCTATTTCAAGTCTTACATGTAAATATATTGAGGTGCAATCACCAGAGCCTGGTCAGTGAACACAACACCAGAGCTATTTACATCTCGGACTAAATTAGAGACGTGGGCAGACATTAAGAAGTCTGAAAATAAAGAAATACTGCCAGAGTTGTTTCATTTTTTTTGACCAAGTACTACTTGGAGTCAGCACCAGTCAAAGATATTTAAGTTATAGTTAGTCAGCTCTGAAGTTTCACATCTGGATGTGCAGCAAAATCCATCACGGGTCAAAGCTCCGACCCTACATTCGACCTGCCCTAGAGCACTGAACGAGTCACAGAATATTTGGCCTCATCCAACTTTAAGAGGTAGTGTTTTTATCGTCTTTATAGTCTGTTTATACCACTTGTACATGGAGTTAGTTGAAATCCCCCCTGTGTTTGCTACCCCATAAAGCATTCCTCCCTCTCACTGTTCGTTACCACCACATGACTTGAAAACAGATGCAGTCATAAAGGCATTTATTAGGGAGGCCTTGGTCTCTCTTTAATGTGAAGGTTGCACCTGCTAGCCTAATATGATCCCTGCTCTGCTTGGCAGGAGAGGGCTCCTGGTGTTTTAACACCTTCTGGGAGTCCCAGGTGTATGCTCCAGATCTTTGCCCAATTTTTTCATTCAAACATATTTTTCTCTTTCATTTGAAAACTGCAAATGACAACAAGAGTGGTGGAGTGAAAGAAACAGCTACATGAACACAGGTCCTATGATAGAAAATGACAAAATGCTTCTCAGTTGTCATATAGTTTTTGTTCCTTTACCTAACGATGGTCAAATGCAGTATGCCTGAGTACATTACATGAATTTGTTTAATCTTCAACACTCCAGATTTCATTTTAAAACTGCAATGTTCATGAAAAATGAAAACAAATAAGAATAGCTTCAACTCCGAGTATGAAATAGAATAGAGCAAAAACACACAATGTATCTAAATATGTCAAGTATGCCAGTGTGGAATAAGAGTTTGGTTTATATAGTGTTCAAATCCATGGAGTTCATCCCCTGGGGATCATAACTAATCATCACATTTCATAACAATCTAAAATTTGAGTTTAAATATCTGTCCATTGGTGGTGTTTAGTGAACAAAGTCTGTAAGTGCCATATACTGAAAGCTCTTGATGTTCCCCACAACATTTCAAAAATGGCTGTGTGCATTGTTGTCACATGTGACAAAGTCAACAACATTTTGGCTGTGGCTGAGGGGTAGAGTGTCCAACGAGAAGGTCGGCTGTTTCAAGCCAGTCTTCCCCATCTGCATGCTGAAGTGTCCTTGGTCAAGATACTGAACCCCTAAAATGGCCCCTCATAGTTGATTGCACTAATTGTAAGTGTCTTGGGATAAAAAAAGCATCTCCCAAATGACATGTAATGTAAAAAAACGTTTTTCTTTGTGATACTTAAGGTATGTTTCCACCCATTTAACTATGTTATTGCTTTACTAACCTCCACATTTCTTGAACTGATTGATATAAAAAAAAGTTAAGGAAATATCTCTGTGACATATATGTAACAATAGTCATGAAAAACAGGATGCTTTTGTCACAAAAAGAAAAATGGCAATAAGTTTCTGACTAAATTTAGCTGATCCAATTGTATTAAATTAAAATACTTTCTGTTCAATTCAAAGCATATCATATTTAAACAAACGTAAACATAAAAATAAAGTCAAATAAATAATTCATGAAATGATATAAATAATAATAAAATGAGTTACAAAACAATCTTTACATAGCAGTATATAAATATGATTTGCTTTCCTGTGTAGGTCCTATTTCAATGTCACACATTGTGTAGTCATTTTAGATTACAGGATCAGATGGTGAATATGCCTTGTACATTTGAAGGTCTTCTGCAACTTTTGAGTTACCAACTATCAGTAGATGTTAGCAGATGTTAGGGACATATCTTCAGTTGTGTACTTTATCGTCATCGGGTGTTTCAGCCTTTTACTCACAAGACACCCACTTCTAAGGTAGGCCCACCACAGGTTGATCAGACCTAGGTGCATGTCCCTAACATCTTTGGGCCCAGTGACATCTTTCCTTCTGATCCAGAGCCTTTGGCTGCAGTGTCCTGCAGTGTGTGATGTTTATGTTATGGTCTTATGCAGGGCTTGTCCGTGGATCCCAAGATCTTTGAGCAACCTGATGGGGGATAATGCAACGAAACCTCTGCAGCCAAAGTCCACAGGGAAAACGATTGATTTCCGACTACGTTGCTAGAAGTACAACACATTCATGGAGGGTGGGGGGGTCATAAGAAGTACTGATAACAGAAGATGTTGCAGATAATGCAACGATTTAGTTTAACTTCACTTTTTTTGTGTCTAAGGGTTTTCTTCACTATGTTCATGCGATCACATCAGCCAGTTTCCTCAGTTTTCTAGGGGCCTCCAGCCTTATTTATTTTTATTCAGTTTGCACATTTTTCAGTTGTACAAGAAATCTGGTAAACAATTTGGATGTTAAAACTAACCAGTAAAGTTATAATTGTGATGTTGTTGGAAAAATTAAATTAAAAAACAAATCTGTCACTGAACATTAAACTGTCAAGCGAAGTTATTACATCATAATAAAATAAGTTCACTGCTCATAAAAATTAAAGGAACATTTAAATCACATTTTTTAATTCATTTAGAACAAAATAAGTTAAGTAGGGTCAATGGAACAAAAACATTAAACCCTTGAAGGCTGGACTCAAAATCATACCAAAAGGAAAGCGAAAAAATGTAAATCACAGACTCATCCAACTTCTGGGAATTTACATCACAGCAACTAATAATGTGACTCAGCAGCCTGTATGGCCACCACATGCCTGTATGCATCCCAACATTGTCTGGGATGTTACTGATGAGACAGCGGATGGTGTTCTCTGGGATATCCTCCAAGACCTGGATAAGGGCATCAGCGAGTTCCTGGACAGTTTGTGGTGATACATGGTGACGAAGGATACACAAGACAGAATGTCGCATACATACTTAATCGGATTCAGGTATCAATGGCTTCCTCATCCAGGAACTGTCTACACACTTTGGCAACAAGAAGCTGGGCACCCACTGCAAAGTCTGACATCGCTCTAAGGAATTCATCTCGGTACCTTACAGCAGTCAGGGTACTGATGGCTATGACATGTGCGACCCCCCAAAGATAATACACCCCAGACCATCAATGATCCATTGCCAAACTAGTAGTGCTGGGTGATGTCGCAGGCAGCATAACATTCACAGCAGCGTCTCCAGACTCTTCCACGTCTATCACAAGTAAATGGTAAATGGTTTTGTATTTATATAGCGCTTTTCTAGTCTTGAAGACCACTCAAAGCGCTTTACAGTACAGTTTTACATTCACCCATTCACACACACATTCAAACAGTGCATCTATTCGCAGCACTTTGTTATGTAAATGCAAATGTTTTCCATGTGGTCAATTTGGTCACACTATTGTCCTTTAAGGAGAAATGGTCTGTGAGGGTCATTCCATCTATTTTTTACCACATGGATTAACTGTGCTACTACTACATGAGGTATCCCTGTCACTAGCATCTTTGTCCAGCTCATCCAGGGGAATGCCAAGGCAAACCCAGGCCAGATGAGATATATAATTTGTCCCAAGTTCTCTAGACCTGCCTCAGGGACTCTTTACAGTTGAATGTGCTCCAGTGCCCCTATACTTCCAAATCTCCAAACCATATATATTAGCTCCTTTAATGATCAGTTGTATTCCACACTCTGGCCCTTAGGTTGATTTCATATACCCTGCCAAGAAAAAGCATCTACATCTATTGGTAATCAAGAGCTTTGCCTTGATCCTCAATTAATTAAATGCTGACAGAAATGTGCCAGAAGCTAAAAGAGCTAGCAAAGAATATTGGGATCACTACTGAGTGTCTGTGGGTCACAGACCGTATGTTGTTATGTCAAGTGCTCTGTGGGTACAAAAGTAAATGGACTGAACTTTTCTTCTCCTAAATCAACACTGTGCAACTTTTTTTAACCTTGAAACATTAGCTTCATTAAAATGAGTTTGATGGTTCATTTACTTGGGATTAATCAGAATGGACCATCTTTCATTCTCACTCTGAACACTGTTCTTGCTCTATGTTGCTTTGGTGAGCATGTGCGATCTCCTGTGAGAATTGTGGAACTGACTGATAGTCACAGCTTCAACTGTCAGAATTAGGTCAAGCAAGTTTAAGAGTAATGCTGAACAGTAAGTCAGTTAAAAAAAAGCCATCAAAAATCCATACTGAGCCAGAAAACTTCATAATATTAAGATTTAATATATTTGGTGTACACAGTCTGAGCTGCACTTTTCAAATTGATAGGCTTTGTATTTTTTCTCTTGATGAAAACCACTTCATTGTTCGAATAGAGTCCATAATTAATCAACATGTGTGGCTGCAGAGGGCGCTGTTGCTCAGTAAATGTTACATAGTGTTCCTTTCATGACCACTCAAACTGCTTTGCATTACAGTTCACATTCACTCTTTAACAAACACACACACACACACATCCATTAAGAGCAATTTCAGAGTATTGCCCAAGGACCCTTCAACTTGCAGACTGAAGGGCCACTGACCTTCTGATTAATGGACGACACACTCAACCTCCAGAGCTTCAACCTCCGACATGGATCAACTGGATCGAATTTAACAATGCAGAGAGAACATGATGCCTACTGGGCTACCCAGTCACATTATGAGCAACTTTGTGGCATTCTACTCCCATATCAACACATCAGTGTCCATTTCCACACGAAAGTGCTTTATGGGTATTATAATGATGTGTACCGTGCCTGATGAATGGGCAGAGAAACCAAACAAGCGAGCAAGCAGGAGAAAGGGTGTTAGATAAGAATTTAATAACGACTGATAAAGTGGAAACTAGCGGCTCTTGGCTATGGTTTTAAGGACGGCATTTAGTCTTCTCACACCTGTTTTCTGCAACGTAAACAATGCTGTTTTCATTTTATGAGGCTGACTCATAGCTAACTTGAAAAGCTTTAACTGCACATAAATTCATAACTTCATCAGGGGCCATCTGGGGTGATTTGAAGCTAATCATCTTTTAAATGATGAAAGACAGTACACTTTGCTGTGGTGCAAGGAGGAAAACTGGGAAACATTTATAGTATAACATTAAAGAGACAATAAGTGCATGTGAGAAATATGTGAAAGCATAGAAAGCAATTCTGGTTGATGTTGACAGATCTGTCAAATGGACATTAATGCTGCAAACAAACTATCTCAATCTTTTCTAGGTCTATGTACGCTAAACAGACTGACATGACTGTGTGAAACTTTTGCTTTGACATTGTGCACTATCATACTAGACATAGCTAAGAAAGAGTGTTAAAGTGTGGCCATAAGGAGAGTCATATGATCGACAAAAAAACAAAGACCAAACAGGTATTAATTGGTATTCAGGGCCCAAAGGTTGTAATGAAAACATTCCACACATCACACAAATAACTGCAGCATGGAGCCAAAATGCTCTTTGGTTCCATGGATTTATGTTGCTGACACCAAATTGTGACTCTGCCCTCTGCAGCCTCAGTAGAAAAGAGGATTCATAATAGTAATAATAATAGCTTGAACTTATATCGCGCCTTTCAAGAGACCAAAGGATGCTTTACATTTGTCCAAAGATAAAAAAGATAAATGTAAATAGCACAAAACAGCATAGAAATAAAAAGCACTAATGTTGATGTTTATTCGGAGATGTCTTCTTTCTCAATACCGCTGTTAAGAGTGTTTATCTGAGTTAATTGTGTCATATTCATCAAAAACTGGCTATTCTCCTCTGACCTCTCTCTATAACAAAACATGTTTGTTTGTCGAAAAGCTGGAGGTTTTTGTTTTTTCACACCATTTTGTGCATGTACGAATTTCAAACAGCGATCAGCAGTCTGGTTTACACGTGATCCTAATACATTGCTTTGTGAGTTTCGGTTTGCCATATAAGGGACTGTACAATATTTACTATTACCCTCCCCAGCATCATATTTTATTCCCTTTAATCCCTTCCACTGAGCTGCAGAGAGCTGTGTGTACAGCATACACTCACAGTGCTATCACTTGTCCTGGTCACAGTTCAACTAACTGGAGGAACTGTGTGTTGCTTGCTTGTGGAAGAAATCAAACATTCAACGCATTACATACGCTCCAAACGGTCAGTGAACATGTCAATTCAAGAATTAGTAAAACAGTTCAGGTTCAGTAAATTAGTAAATAGTTCAGGTATTCAAGTCAGAGAAGTCCACATAACACACTCCCACTGAAGTATAAACTGTTTCCATCACAGTGTTTTATCAAAATAATGAACTTATGAGTTTAGTACTCTACTCACTGGTTGTCATACCTGACGCCACACAACATTTTAGGAGGCTTTACTTTCTTTTACTGCTTTTGATGCTGCTATGGCCAATATTAATGCAGTGTTTTAAGCCTCACCTCAGAGCGACAATATACAGATTGTGCATAGTTACACAAATACTAAATACTAAATCTGCTGCTTAATATCATGCACAGCTCTAATTTGATTCCCATAGTCATAAGGAGTTCTCTTCTGAATGTTCTCTGTCCATATGACATTTTATGGTAATATGATGCCACCTAGTGAGCAAGATGAAGTAATGCATCACCCACTGAGAGCCTCACTGGTAACGTTGTTTTAGGTCTTTACCAAATGTGGCTTTTCAAGATTATACAGTCAGAAATATTTGTTTATGGCATTAAATTATAAACAAATATTCGCAATTGTTTGGCACTAAACACATCTCTCTATATAATTGTGTTCATTAAGAAAGTTTTACCAGTTTATCATTTTACTTCAAATCATCATCATAAACTGCTCTTGACGAACAATATGTTGTCCACGTGCTCACATTAAGCTTCAGTATTGGGATGTAACTAGATACAATAAACCCACGAACTAAAAAATTGAGATTTGGGTCTAATTCAGAGGTCTGGGGCAGCTATGTTTAATCCCATTTTTAAATAAAATAACTAAAGCAACATTGTATTAAGTAGTTTAAATGAACATTTTCTGAATACAATATTAAAATGCAGCGTACAAAGCCATAAGATTCAACTATGATTATTGATTGTAGATTGTTGAAAGATGCTATTCTGTTACAGTATGGATACTTTTAATTTTGATGTTTTAAAGTAATCTTTGGTCATGGTAGTGGTACTTTAAGTAGTACTTAAAGTGTTGGAAGCAGTTAAAGAAGTACATGAAGTAGTAGTAGGAGGAGGACAGGTTTAAGCAGTAGTAGTTGTAATAGCAGCAGTAATAGTTATTGTACTAGTAGAAGTAGTACCAGGGGTCACAAACAGGCACAGGGAGAGCATTTAGTTCAGACAAATGCAACCAGAATTTTTTGTTTTTCGCAATTATATCTGTAGTCTGTTTTTGCTGACATTTATAAAGAGGCCCAAAGAATCCTGCAGTGATAGTTAAAATACACAACTGATCCAGTCAGAACAGGAGTTCGTAGGTCGACCGAGGCAAAAGTTAAAGTACTGTTGTTTAAATTGAGAGACAGTAGACCCATGATGCTATCTGATTTTTTGTTTCAGACGAAACACTGTTTAAAGTTATGATGTTGAGCACTTAGGTTTAAAAGAAAAAACAGAATTTTTGCAACAAGGTATATACAACTCGTTTATTAATTTGTGTTGAATTTTAGACACAGCGCTTGAGGCTTTGGGCCTCACTGGCTCCTTAAATGAAAATAAATGAGAAAGGCTGTTTAATGGGAACGGATTGACTGGTTCCAATTTGTACTCGATGGGAGTTGGCTAGACTAAAGTTCAGAGTTGAACAATCACGTAATCACTAGTGATAGCCTTAAAGGGCTGCGTCTATACATACAGAATCACAGGGAATACATTTATTTTATTAAATGAGAGAATCTGTTAAACTTCTACTCACAAATGGATTAAGTCAAAAATATCATTTTTTAAATTTGTATTAGAAATGTTTGCATGCATGTATGTCTGCTAATGACAAAACAAAATATTTATATTTATGTCTGTATATGACAAGGCAAATACAGTTAGTATAAATTAGCCTAAAATCTTCAGTTTATTCCCGTCAATTCCCATGGAAAGTCTCCAACTTTTAATATTCAATATAATACTGTTTACAGCTGATTGAAGTGGGACAGTTGACATGAAACAATCCTTCCACAGCCAGGAGCTCACTGACCTGTGAGCCACACTTCAAATAAGACTAGAAGCTACACTGGATCTCACAGCTACACATCACACGTCTACACACCAGGGCAAATTCGGACACAAAGAAGTTATGACCCAGAGGATTTCCCTGATCAGTTTTTCACTGGCTAGGCCAGTTCTGTTTTTACAATATTTGTGATAACATTTTTTCCTTCTACAATGTGCTCAACATATAACATCAAGCATTTTGATTGACTATTTATCAGCTGCAGTTCCTAGAGCTGGTTCAATGTATTGGGTTATTCAAAGTTTTTTGTAATATTTACTCCATCCTTATTGTTGAGGTAAAAAGATGAACTTTGCCTAAAAAACTTTAAGTCCCATAATGCACCACCAGCAGGCCAGTGCAGGCTGCTCATTGGAACATCTGCGAATGGAAGGGAACTCTCAGCAAACGTCTCAGCAGAGGGAAAGAGGTAGGAGAAAGGATTCAGCTCACGGTACAACCAAAGAAGCCACTGCTACTGTAACAAGACTTTTATTTTGATGATTATTTAATATTGGAAGTGCTGCTATCGTCATTAAAGTAAGGATGTCTTGTTTGACGAATGGTTAAAATAATAATCAAGCAGCACACAGCGTATGCATATAAGTTTGGCTTTTTGTTTAAATGTACTTAGTTGTTTTTTCAATTTATATATTTGAATACTGTTTACATTCATTAATTTACGTACACTGTAAAACAACGTTAACTTTATTCATTTAATTGAAGTTGTTTGAAATATTTGCATATTTGTATAACTTCTTGTTCTTTTTGTGTTTTGAAGGTTTTCAACCTGATGAACCAACCAGCAAACAACTAACAAATAAGGAAAAATAAAGATTCAGCTGTGTTGGAAAGGGTTGCCCCGTGAGTTCTTGGGGTTCATGTATCAGGCTATTGCAAGTTGGGCAAGAGTTAAAGAAAAACCTAGGAACTTGACACTTATTCAAATGGAATTGACACACAATACAATATGTATAGTAAAAACTTAATTGCATATGAACAGGTTTACAACTGTTTTGCTGAGCTTAGCAGTTAGTTCTGGGCTATAACATTACTATACTTTATTATATTTACTCTAGGACTCCCTAATAAACTACCAGTTACAGAGGAGGATTGATAGTTTAACAATATTGAAATATATTAGCATATCAGCTATAATCCACGTATCAATTATTATGAAACAATCATCATGTGGGCTACAGTATCTTCTCAACTCAACCTGGAAAGAGAGCTGTGCTCTTATACTGCATCAAACGAAATAATATTAAGCATTCTCATGGATAAGTATGCACATTAACACAACAGGTCACATCACAGTGGAAAATTTACCATCAGCATGCTCATCCAGATGCTGGCCTGACAAAAAAAACATGGCTGGAGCAATGAAGTTGAGGTGCTGGTCACTCTCTACTTGCTGGTCTGTGGAGCCTGTTACTGCATGACGGCAAGGTCCACGATGTGGAGGATTATGCATAACATTGTGGAGGAAATGGAGTTGGGGCTGCTCTGGAACCCCCTTCCTGCTGAACTACGCAACGCTGAATCACTGGGCATTTAAAAAAGATCCTCAAGCAGCTCCTCCTCACTCAGGGCGGGTTCACAACGGACGCGTAAGCGACGCCGAAAGCGTGGCGTAAGCGCTAATCCCTAGCACGCCGGCGCTTACCTGTTCACACCGGACGCGGAAGCCACGCTGAACCGCCGGGCAGCACTAATAATATCACCCGTTGATCCAGTAGTATTCAAGCATATACTTACTTGTTGCTCCAACATTAAGCAGCAGCGTCCCAACATTTGTCTTTTTTGGTGTTGTCTTTAAACAACATGTTCTGAGGATCATACAACTCACTGTACTTCTCCACTTCAATTATTAATTTAATGTCATCCATGTTGAAGAACTTCTTCGCTATTTGCTCCGTTAAATGTCGGGTTTCGAGGGTAAATTACATATTCTCCACTCAAGCCTATGTGGAGAATACGTAGCCCCCCCTCTCTCTTTTTATCTTTATGACTGCTTGTGTGGCTGTA
The DNA here is from genome assembly GCF_949316205.1 of Platichthys flesus. NCBI lineage: Eukaryota > Metazoa > Chordata > Actinopteri > Pleuronectiformes > Pleuronectidae > Platichthys > Platichthys flesus. The sequence continues at coordinate 23,437,976 of NC_084954.1, forward strand.
GTGGATGGGCAGAGGAGGACATTTAATAATGTGGTTGGTAAAAGTGGTAAAATTAAAACTTCAAGACAACAGAAGGTGAATACCAAGTATGGGATGCATATTTGATCATTTATATCATATAAAATATCAATCAATCAATCAATCAAATTGTATTTGTATAGCCCATATTCACAAATTACAATTCATCTCATAGGGCTTTAACAGGGTGTGACATCCTCTGCCCTAACCCTCAGCAAGAGTAAGGAAAAACTACAAAAAACCCTTTTAACAGGGTCAAAATATGTAGAAACCTCAGAGAGAGCCACATGTGAGGGATCCCTCTCCCAGGACGGACAGAAGTGCAATAGATGCCACGTGCAGGACAACATCATCAATAATCAAAGTCTCTAGCAGCATTGATGAGGGTAGACATCCCGAAGGACAACCCCAACATGACATGCCAAGCAGTCCCGCTGCAAGCACAGTCCATGCTCAGCAACCATCTAGACCACGATCCACCATCCAGACCAGACGCCATTCCAGTCCTCAGTCACCGTCCATCGCCGCCCACCAGGAGGACCCATCACAAGCCACCACCGCGGTCCTGGTCCACCGTCCGTGCCCAATGCCAACGCGACACAGGGTCCGCCACCAACACCACGATCAGCCCACATGACTCAGAATCCGCCACACTGGATCCAACACCGCGACCCCCGGTGCGCGTTCCACAAACCGTAATCCATGGTGCGGCCACAGAGGCCCTGATCTGCGGGTGATGAAGCAAAGGGATTCCGGGGAAGGGGGATAGGGATGGAGAAGAGGAAGGAGAAGCTGGAAAGAGAAGCTCCGTGTGTCATGTGTCACAAAATAGAACAAGTAACGTTCTGGCGCACTAATTAGCTCTAACTATAAGCTAATAGTTTATAGTTAGAGCTAGACAGCTGCGGCGCAACGCTACGCTTCAGCGTCCAGTGTGTTAAGCACAACGATTTAACATGGGAGTGGATGGGAGCCAGAGGCTTGGCGCTATACAAATATAAGCCATTGTTATTATAATTACAGAAGATGCTAAATAAACAAAAAGCTTTTCCCCTTCTATAATACTGCAGGACATCTGTAATGCAAAGGGTATATTTCTGGATGTGTACATTTGGAGTTCTAGGTCACATAAGCTATCGCTAGTGGGTTTATCCCTTGCAAGAATGCGCAGCACTGAAAAATCGTTACTCCAGGGAAATGTGCTGAGCTGCGGGACGAGATACGCCTATTTCTGATGGAGCATGGATCCCAGTTTGCCGACCACCTCACTGACCCTGCCTGGTTAACAAGGATGGCGTATTTGTCTTGTATATTTGAAAAACTCAACAGACTTAATCTCGCACTGCAAGGTGAAAACACAAGCATCTTGTCAATGAATTATGAAATCTGCACATTCAAGAGGAAACTCAAGCTCTGTCAGCCAAGTGAAAATGGGTAGGCTCGATATGTTGTCTGAGCTGGAGGAAATTGCATTGAGTGTCCAAACATCGAAGAAGTCTATCACAACGCACCTTCAGTCCCTCCTGGAACACTTTAACAAAGTATTTTCCTGAGAAATATGACTGGATAAGATCACCATTCATTGTTCTATACCATGAAAGGCTTCGCCCTTTAAGGCTATCGCTAGTGGGTTTTTCCCTTGCGTGCCTGCGCAGCACTGAAAACTTAGGTCCACGTCCACCAACTGTGGGCCCCACCCCGGTCTCACCTTGGATAAATTGGGTCGAGACTGGTCGCTCGCTTCATATTTTTCTTCAGCCATGAAGCAGCACGGAACTTCCAACATCCGCTTGGGCCCGGTCTGCGAGATCAGTTACAGTTTGTCCGACGACCTTCACACATGCTGCGAGTCGTGTCGTGGCCCAGAGCACGGCGGCCTGGCGCTCACCCCTCAGAGCAAAGAGGCGTCCCGCTTCAGCATATCTTCCCCCTGCTCCACCTGTCCACCGCGGGGGGAAGAATCGACGAGCGGCCTGTACCTGGTCCAACCCGCCGGAGGAAAGCCCCAGGAACCAGGGGAGGAGACTTTGACATTTTGGGGGGGATAAGTGTGTTTTAAATGTGGAAAGTTTTGGAATAAAACACAAACATCTTCCACAGAAGAGCAAATCCTTTAAATAGTTTGTCCCCGAGTCAACTGACTCTGCTGTCACTGTTTCACACACATCCTCCAAACTGTGTGAGCTGTCTGTTGATACACGACATAGACTCACAACACTAAGTTGGTACATCTCGTCTGTCACTAAAACAGAGTGTTCCCCACACCTTTTTTCTGTTGACAGTAAGTGTGTCCATGAGCCATCGAGGCGTCTTGCGGTCAGCGTCCGCACGCAAGTGCAGTTGAGAGCCTGTGTGTGCCGGGGGCATCTGATCAGCTGCGAGCCCCCCCATGGGTTGTTCCGGAGAGTTCTCCGACGCGAACAACGGCGGTCAGGGCTCTGGCTTGGCTCGTCACCATGACAACCGTAATGTGCCAAACAGATGTACGCCCCCTGTCAGACCATTCAGAGTGGCATTGTGTATGTTTAATGGACAAATGGATGGACAGGATTGTCAGCCGAGGTTAGATTCTGCAGTTTGCTCCCCCCGATTCAACGGGATAGAGGAAACAATCCTGTCATCCAAGGACAATTCTCTTGCTCTCCAGTCAGAGCTACAGGAACTTTTGAGAAAAAAGGCAATTAGTTTTACTCCCATTACTTCCTGGTTCCGAAAAAGACGGGAGGAGTGAGACCCATCCTCGACTTGTCTCTGTTCAACAAGTCGATCATGGAGAGGCAGTTTCACATGCTCACGATGTGATCACCAGGGAGACTGGTTCACACACTGGTTCATCTCCATAGATCTGAAGGACGCCTATTTCCATGTGTCGATCGTATTGAAACACAGGAGATTTCTACGCTTCTCATTCCAGGGGATACAGTATCAGTACAACCGCCTGCCGTTCGGTTACTCCCTGGCTCCACGCACTTTCTTTAAGTGTGTGGAAACTGTGCTGGAGCCGTTAAGCACGACAGGAATGAGAGTGCTATTCTACCTGGACGATCTGCTATTTTTCAGTGTTCACAGACGCATCTCTCTCGGGATGGGGGGGGACGCGTCTGTCACAAGTGGTGAGAGGACAGTGGCCAGCCCACATGTCTCTCCACATCAATGCGCTGGAGCTTCGCACGGTGTGGAATGTACTCCAGCATTTTGCGTCACTGCTGCGGGATCAACACATCCTGATCCGCACAGACAACAAGGCGACAGCAGCCTACATAAATCGCCAAGGCAGAGTGCACTCCGGCTGCTGCTGTGGACACACACAAACACTTTCTGTCAGTCAGAGCAGTGTATATTCCCGACTGGTGATTCAGATTTGGAACAGCTTCGGCAAAGCAGAGGTGGATCGGTTCGCCTCTCGTGAAAACGCACAGTGCGCTCTGTGGTTTTCCTTGAGCATGCGGGACATTCCTCCGCTGGGAGTGGATGAATTAGCGCATCAGCCGTGGCCCAGGATGCTTCTTTACGCTTTTCCTCCGGGGCCATTGATCCCACGGTTCTTGGATCGAGTACTGGAGCAACGGCTGTCAGCCGTCCTCGTAGCCCCGGAGCGCACGGGCGCGTCATGGTTTCCATATCTGCAACGGCTGATCTCAGGGTTGCCATGGGAGATTCCGTGGCGCGGGGACGCTCTCTCTCAGGCAGGAGGAGCGATCAGGAATTACCCAATGATAGGTCAGCGTCTGCGGGCCTGGCCAATGAACGGGAACATTTAGAGAGGCAGGGTCTCTCTCAAGATGTTGTGCGCACTATCCAGGGCGCCAGGGCCGCATCTACCAGAGCTTCATACACATCCAAATGGAGCCCTTTTCAGCGTTGGTGTGTAGACAGGAGATCCAAGGAGATGGCAGTTCGGCTATTCTACACCCTAATCCTGCTTTTACGCCTAAAAGAGCTGCAGTTTTTGCACATGGCAGCAAAAAGGTATCTGCTGCACGTTATGCATACAGAAGCGCACAGACAAACTTACTTTAATTATAACTTATTCCAAAGGTTAAATGATACAATAAACACTTGGTTCAAATTATCTATCTGGATGCATCGTTACAAACACACTACACATGTTTTATAACGTTGGGACCTAACTTACTTACAGAGCGGGATGTAAGTGTCAATGTATCTTCACTGTCACTGGAAAACATTAGTCATTGCGTTCAATCTCTTCATCGATGCAGAGTCCACATCGTGATGCATCTAAGAATCAAGACATTTCCAGACCTCTAGTGTGGAACGTCTTGAAACTGAGCCCTTTCAGGACCCTGAAAACAAAACCAAACTTAAAAAAAAATACAAAACACTTGCTCTGCATCGGAAAGGAGGAGGGTTGGACTTAACAGCCTTCTGATTAAATTTGATATTCTTACATTTAACAATACAGGACAATATTGATTTATGTATGTGGGTCTAGGTACAGCATTAAATCCATGAAGTTATTTTGCGAAGTGATGGTCTATTTCAATTAAAAACCAGAATCAACATAAGAATACGGAAGCATATTGCATTCACTTGGAAAAGAAAAAGTATGTTTTTTTATTTTATTGAGAACTTATCTCGGAACTTCAAGTGAATGCAATACACTTCCGTAGAAGAAAGCTCATATTTTGATCTAACCATATTTAGTTTTTTTTTTCTCACTATTAGTACGTCCTACAGCGACCATTACAATTATGCAAATTAGGCGATGACGTCATTCAGCGACTTCTAGTGACTTTTAGGACAGTCAATAGCTACTTTCCTTACTGAGAAGTTGGCAACACTGCCCACATAGCAATCTAGGTAGCATATTCTCCTGCAGGGCAGTGCGCCTAAGGAGCCTGATTAAGTTGAGGCCTAAATGCCAAACACTAGCCTTTAAAAAAAAGTTTTTAAAACAAATAGTTGAATATAGTAGATCTTCTGCCTTACTTAACAATTGTGTTATTACCCTCACACTCACGCAAATGTTAAATACTCACGCCAGTTCACACAGACAATGTCTTCTTTGGTATTCACTAGGTTTATCACAAGAGCATCAACAACAAAGGAAACAACAATGCATCTTGATGTATTTCAATATATTACATCCACAATTTCCTATAATACTAAATATGATGTATTTTTCATCAGTTATTACTGTTAATAACATCTTAAACTTGCTTTATAGTTGGTGTTAGCACATTTTAACGTTAGGAAAGTTGTTGTTAAGGTTAGAGTAAGTCACCAAGAAATTAATGCAGGTCAAAGATATCCTCATAATGATCGTCTGAAGTCATACACTACTGTGTGTGTGTGTGTGTGGAGGGGGTTTTAAAGTTCATATGTGTTTGCCAAATACAGACGTTGTGTGTTGGTTTCATGTTACTTTGGCACTTCCAGAAGAGATCAGGCAGACAGACAGCAGCAGATGTTGTAAGCAACTGGCATTACTGCCAGAGAGCCTTTCCGTACAATTTTGTTCTTGTTTGTTAGGGCTGTAAATATGCCTCCATGCAGGAACAGCCAGTTGGAGAGGCCTAATGTTTTTTTGTAGTCCGTTTTTTCCTCCCAGTATGTTACTGTTCTTGTGAACAGGATATCGCCTAGAGGGAATTTTTTCAAATCTGGTACAAATATTCACTTCGACACAATGATGGATTGATAACATTTTTCTCCCCTCCTTTTTATCCAGAGACGTGGGGTTGCTTTCGAAGTTGAGGTATCTGAAGAGGCTTGGTTGGTTTTGTATGGTGGACTACCGAGAGGTTGTTTGGTTTACATTGAATATGGAGAAACTACAGCCCCCAGAATATTTGATTTGACCCTTAAGACAAAGTTGATTAATGCTTGTACTGACTGCATATTATCACTGTATAGAGAAGAAATTTATGCACATGCTGAATTAACGACAGTGCCGAGGTTGCCCCGCCACCACATCTTCAAGTTATTTCAAGGTTGTAATAAATGTACGTTTATAGTATTGAAGGAACATGTCAACAACTGCAACAGTGAGTCTCACTGTCATGTTCAAAAGTTCTTGGACAACAATGGAACTTTATGGGACAGAGGTATTATATATAGTAGGCTGTGATACATACACAATTGTTATTAGGATACACTTGGATCTATATCGTATAAGCTTCGCCCTTTAAGGCTAGCGGTAGTGGGTTTATCCCTTGCGTGCATGTGCAGCACTGAAAACTTTAGTCAATGCCTAACCACTGTGTGCCCCAACTTGGTCTCACTCCAATTTATGATAGGTGAGGCCGGGGTGGAACCAACAGTGGGCGGGCGTGGACTAAAGTTTTCAGTGCTGCGCATGTGCTCGAGGGATAAATCCACTAGCGATAGCTTCAAAGGGCTGCGCCTATACTCACTAAATCAAGATTTACAATACGTAGCTAATGTTTTGGTCTTTAAGCAGCAATTGTTAAGAAGGCAAACTGCTGAGAAAGTCCAGACTCATTTCAGATTGACCTTGAGCCGCAGTGTAGCCTAAAGTTCGGCCTATATCATTGTATCATTGATTACGAGGCAAAAACCCCTGATGACGCTAAGATGCAAAGGGAATTTATGACACATGACACACAGAGCTTCTCTTTCCAGCTTCTCCTTCCTCTTCTCCATCCCTATCCCCCTTCCCCGGAATCCCTTTGCTTTATTGCTGGCAGATCAAGGGCCTCTGCTGCTGCACCATGGATTGCGATTTTTGGATCGCGCTTCAGAGGTCGCGGTGGTGGATCCAGTATGGCGGATTCTATATCGTGCGGGCTGATCGTAGTTGTAGCGGATCCTGTGTCGCGTTGGCATCAGATAATGGTGGTGGACCAGGGCCGAGGCGGTGACTGATGATGGATCCTAATAAGCGGCAGTGGACAATGACTGTGGACTATAGTGGATCCGACCTGGATTGTCAATCAATCAATCAATCAAATTTTATTTGTATAGCCCATATTCACAAGTTACAAGTCATCTCATAGGGCTTTAACAGGGTGTGACATCCTCTGTCCTTAACCCTCAGCAAGAGTAAGGAAAAACTACAAAAAAACCTTTTAACAGGGTAAAAATATGTAGAAACCTCAGAGAGAGCCACATGTGAGGGATCCCTCTCCCAGGACGGACAGAAGTGCAATAGATGCCACGTGAAGGACAACATCATCAATAATCAAAGTCTCTAGCAGCATTGATGAGGGTAGACATCCCGAATGACAACCCCAACATGACATGCCAAGCAGTCCAGCTGCAAGCACAGTCCATGCTCAGCAACCATCTAGACCACGATCCACCATCCAGACCAGACGCCACTCCAGTCCTCAGTCACCGTCCATCGCCGCCCACCAGGAGGACCCATCACAAGCCACCACCGCGGTCCTGGTCCACCGCCCGTGCCCAATGCCAACGCGACACAGGGTCCGCCACCAGCACCACGATCAGCCCACATGACTCAGAATCCGCAACACTGGATCCAACACCGCGACCCCCGGTGCGCGATCCACAAACCGTAATCCATGGTGCGGCCACAGAGACCCTGGATCTGCGGGTGATAAAGCAAAGGGATTCCTGGGAAGGGGGATAGGGATGGAGAAGAGGAAGGAGAAGCTTGAAAGAGAAGCTCCGTGTGTCATGTGTCACAAAATAGAACAAGTAACGTTCTGGCGCACTAATTAGCTCTAACTATAAGCTTTATCAAAAAGGAAGGTTTTGAGCCTACTTTTAAACGAACAGATGGTGACTGCCTCCCGAACTGAAAGTGGTAGATTATTCCACAGCCGAGGGGCTTGATGGCTAAAAGCTCTGGCTCCTACTCTACTTTTAGAGAATTTAGGGACGACAAGTAGGCTTGAATTCTGAGAGCGGAGTGCTCTAGAGGGTTTATAAGGTATTAACAGCTCTTTAAGGTATAAAGGCGCTATATTATTAAGGGCCTTGAAGGTGAGGAGGAGAATTTTAAATTCTATTCTAGATTTAACTGGAAGCCAGTGTAGCGATGCTAATATCGGAGAAATGTGCTCTCTTCTCTTTGTTCTCGTCAGGACACGTGCTGCGGCATTTTGGACAAGCTGTAGAGTCTTTAACGACTTCCTGCTGGAGCCTGATAATAATGAATTACAATAGTCCAGTCTCGATGTAACAAAGGCGTGGACTAGTTTTTCTGCATCTTTTTGTGAAAGGACAGGTCTAATTTTTGAAATATTACGCAAGTGGAAAAAAGCGGTCCTAGAAATTTGTTTTAAGTGACTATTAAAGGATAAATCAGGATCGAAGATCACTCCCAAGTTCCTGACTGTTTCATTGGAAGCAAGGGCAATGTCGTCTAGCGCAGCTATATCATTAGATAATGCATCTCTAAGGTGTTTGGGGCCAAGTATTATAACCTCTGTTTTGTCTGAGTTTAATAAGAGAAAATTGCGGGTCATCCAGGTTTTTATTTCCTTCAGGTGGATCATGATCTTGCTGGCTGCTGACCATGGACTATGATTGCAGCAGGACTGCTTGACATATAGTGTTGAAATTATCCTTCAAAAGGTTTACCCTCATCAATGCTGCTAAAAGCTTTAATCTTGATGATGTTTTCCTGCACGTGGCATCTATTGCACTTCTGTCCGTCCTGGGAGAGGGATCCCTCACATGTGTCTCTCTCTGAGGTTTCTACGTATTTTTTACCCTGTTAACAGAGAATGTCACACCCTGTTAAAGCCCTATGAGACGAATTGTGATTTGTGAATATGGGCTATACAAATAAAATTAGATTGATTTCTCTGGAGATCCTCCACAGCACATTTCTGAAAAGGGCTTTTGACACTATTCTATGGTAACATTCATCCTCCCTGCTGTGATTTTCAGTGGATTGTTAGAACATGTACTGGAAAAGTAGGGTTTCAGCTTTCCATTCCACTGCTTTTTAAAACGATAGATCAGGTTGTTGTCGTTGGCATCAGAGAAAGTGAGAGACCCTCTCTCCCAGTCAAGCTGAACTCTGATTCTGCGTGGCCTTCTTCTCAGCTTGAGTGGGGTGCTGGGGCCAGGGGAGGCCCAGTACTCCCCAGAGGAGAGGGACACTGTCCAAAGGCCGCGACCTGGGTCTGTGTCTGAGTCGAAGGTAGGACTGGGGTTTAGATCAGAGTTGGACCAGACTTTTCTTTGGACTGTGTCTCTGGCCAAGCCCAGAGCCCAGTGCCTGTTATCTCCCACCTCCACCTCCCAGTTGTGCCTCCCTGAGCTGAAGACTTCCGAACCCAGGATGCTCTTTGGGCCCACAAACCTCTCTGGATTGTCTGGAAGAGGCTGCTCCTCACACACAAACACACTGGAAAGGTCAGGAGACACACTTAAACACACAGAGCCTGTGTTAGGGTCCATGGTCACTGGAACTGAGGAACAGAATGTTTCAGTGAAACACAAAGAAAAAGGCACATATCTACACTAAAAGTCAACACTCTGCATACACTCAATGTACAGAAACACTCACTATCTTTTTCACTGTAACTATATGCATTGTGCATTGCAAACACCAATTGACATGTATAATATCACAACCCATTCAGCAATTGTGTGACAGTTAGTGCTCTCTAAACACAATCAGCTGTATGATATATGAAGCATCACGTTAGTTCATGCAGGACATGGAGTCATTTGCTCAGCTGTCATAAGCTGCCAGCGACTGATTTTCGGTTCTCGTCATTTAAATATGACCTCCTCCTCACTGATCCCTACCCAGCTACACTGTCACTCATGCTCTGCTGCCGAAAATTTGTTTCCACCACCCCAGCCTCCAACTTTTAGCACGGAGTCTAAAAAAATGGTTGTGGTAAATGGTATTTGTCTTGAACAAATGCATTGACTCAAATCCCCCTATGACCCTTAAAGAATCTTCAGTATAGATAATTGATAGGATGCCAGATTGGGTGTAGAGACCAGTGCAAAGCATGGACGGACTGGGACTAAAAAAGAGACCTGAACTTTGGCCTGGCCCAGCCCTCAACAATTTGTGTTGGGGAACGAAGCAGTGTCACGTTGCCTCAATCTTAACTCAGGATATCAGGCAGGTACTCACAATATCACTGATGTTGCTTGGCTGTTATGTTTGTAGCAGCTTATCATCTATTCCATGCATTTTTTAATATTACTTTAATTTTTACTTATTCCAAAGGTTGAATGATACAATAAATACTTAGTTCAAATGATCTATCTGGATGCATCGTTACAAATACACTACACATGTTTTATAAAATCGTGACCTAACTTACGTGAAAGAAACCCCACTTTGTGTTTCCCTTATGTAATTCGTTTTTTTTTGCATACCTGAGCAACACATACTAGGACTAGGTTAAAAGGGAGCAACCAGATGTTTTGTTGACTGTGTTCCATACAGTATTTACTGCTTGCCCTGTACTTTCCTGTGGAAATTCCAAGCGGCTCAGCTCTCTTACCATCACATAGGTCCCTCACCATAACCAAAGGTGAGCATAGCAGGCTTTGGCTGCACATTCATATCTCCACTCAAATGGTGCTGCTGGACTTTATGTATATTACTGTAACTGCTGTTAATTCAAGACATTTCATTACATCACTCTCAAGGGATTCAAGCCTTCTCTTGCATACATTTTAAGCCCAACCCTTTTCTTTATTATCTCTTTAAGTTTTATCCATATTTTTTACTCTGGCACTGTAATTAATTGTAACCATGGTATCCGATGTAAGCTGTTTCCAGCCGGAGCTCACACTGCTCATGCACTGGCCACTCATGCTCTGTATTTCTGGTCTTACTACTTGTGTTGATTTGGCATGCAAGCACCAAATGTTTGAATTAAAGCCCTCTGTTGCATTTGTTCAACTATCTGAAATTATGATGTTTAAATCTTTTTTTTTTGCATACGTGGCGGTGACCATCCGTCCTGGTCCCGCCGCCATTTTGTGATCTCCAGAATGTGTCGATGGCCAATCGACCCCCTGGTGCAGAACCAAGTGCAGCATAGGTTAATGCAAGTATACCAGTAAGTAAACCAATCCCAAATAATTATCCTAGCAACCATAGCGTTTGAAAAATGCATTAAATCTTCAACACTAAATAAAAGCATTGGCAAATATTCCCCTTGTCAGAAAAGATCCCAGCCCACCAATCAAGAATGAGGCTGAAGGAAACACAAGTGCCAGTAATACACATTACACTTTGATTCACCGCTTGTAGAAATTATAACACTGGGGTTGTGGTATTTGGGGTTTTAGTAAGATACCACAACCCCTGTAAGATGCCCATATACTAGAGGGCATCACGGAATGGAGATAGATCTAAGTGGTGTTCAACCAGAAGCAATGTCAGCAGATTCAGCATCATCACTCCCCCCATAGGAAAACATTAGATACATGTAGTTCTACTGCTGATCATGTTTAGGATAATAAAAAGTACCACAAACCAGTGGCAGTGTAATTGCACAGTGTGTTGACAAGCAAATTTTTAAGATAACATTCTTCAGCACCTAAAGATGCCACTGCCCAGTTTTCAAATGAAAACTCTCTTGGAAGAAGCAGATTTTCTTCCATGACAGTCACATTATGACAGCTGTTATAACAGTGCTATATGCACCTTAATTGATACGGTTAATGTCGTGGCATCAAACCTTTGTTTGGAACTTGATATTGTCTTACAGGAGGGTAATGCCCTCATTAAAAACAGTGATAGTAACATCAGTGGAACCGGTGAAATGCACTGAAACACTGTTGTTGCCATGCAACACAAGGTTCAGGGAAACATGCAATATTATTAGCATTAGCCAGCCAACCAAGAAGGCTCTACAAACATTAGCTAGTCAAGGGGCAGACACCAAAAAGAGGAGAGCAGAGGTAAAGACAAACAGTGGGTTTTCCTCAGATGAGCGCCATTCTGTCGAGATTGTGGAGGACAATAATTGGCAGAGATATTTTGGTTGAGTTTCCCAATGGTTCACTTGTTAATGAAGCAACAACAAATCCAGTGCATTGCTGTCTACACTATATGTAAAGACAAAAAATAACCATCCAATGACTTTACTCTTCTGTATGTACACAGAGTAAAGCAGTGCTCACAGTACTGGATGATCTTAAGCATCTTGTCCCAGACACGGTGCTGCACACAGCCCTGGTGCTTTGCCACATCAAGCAGAGCTTCTGATTCTTCCTCTGGCTCCTCTACACTGCACCGAGCCCTGGGACAAACAGTGCAGATGAGCTACCACACTACAACATCTGCATGGTGTGCATTGTGTGTGCGTGTAACAGTTGCAGGTCTGCATGGCTTTTGTTAAGTTAGTGGCGGCGAAGGATGCCACAGTGTAGACATTGTTCTACTAGTTAACAGAAATGTTTCAATATCCCGGTATTGATGAGAAATGCAACATTTAAAAAAGGCATTATTGATATCATGTTAATCATTTTTATTAAGTCTGCACAGCTCTCCTTTTAAATGAGATTGAACCCATTTGAAAACAAATCTATTAGAAACACTTAGAAGTGTAAAAATAATGAGGTTCTTTATGAAACTGCAGGTCAGAAGATGTTCGGATTACCCAAGATACTTGTTACCACAATATTATGGAGTTTATAATTTGATGCACGTGTTCACTAACAATGATCCATAAAAATGAACCAAATGGGTTTAAGTTGTTAGTGTGGGCCTCAACACTGTAACACAGGCTGGTTAAAGGTTGATGGTTAAATAACAATCAATTCAAATTAAACTGACAGTTCAATTTGTTTAAATGTGATATATATATATATTTAGGTTCAATAAAAGTAATTTAATCTAGTTTAATTATTTGAGAAAACTGCCTTTTTATTAGCAGGAGGGGCTTACCTTTCAGAGCTCTTCTTATAATTCTGTGGGGACAAAAAATATCAGGTTTCAGAGTTTTTTGTCATTTCATCACATGCTTGGCGTTAAAATAAAATAACTCCAGAGAGCCCTAGCTCTGTCGATTGAAACACCTTGTTGATGAGAGAGGTCAGGGGATGATGGTCAGATTGGTTGGCGCTGACAGAAATACTAGAGTTACTCAGATAACCACTGATAACTGTGGTTACCGTCGAAGAATGCGAGTGATCAGCAACTCGTACATAAGGTGGATGGTCAGGTTCCTCTCTTGTCAGCCAAGAACAGAAATGGCACGGGTCAAAACTACCTTATAGGGGAGAGCGGGGTAATGTGGGAAATTTACATTTGCTCCCCTCTAGGCGAGCTAAACTGATATATCAGTAATATGTACACATTTCCCATTAATTCAGGATGTGTTGTAGCAATGGAAATGATCAGAATGTCTTCAGGACAAAGGGCAGTGAAAATATGATTGTTTTAAAAAAAGTGGTCTTGTGTCCCATTTTACCCCGGCTACGGGGTAAAGTGGTCCACTTATTTTTTTCCACTTTAAAATACCATTACAACACATGTTGTAATAGTTAAAATCCCGACAGCTAGATTGACAACCACTAATATCGGACTAGTAACAGAATCATGGGGATTGGTCAATTTAGCACATTTATGATTATTATGATGCATGTGATCTCTTGCAAACCCTAGCTCACCTTCTCTATCCAATTGGCAGGGACAGGGATATTGTTTTTCTCTGCATATTCAAATGCAAGTTCACAGCACTTAAGAGCAAGGCCATGGAACTGGTCAGCTAGTTGTTTCAAGTGTTTGGCAAGCTCCTCCTCCATCTCATCTGTGAATATTCTCTTTACCTCAGCTACTGCACCCCAGGCTACTGATTTTACTTTCACTTTGTCTTTACTTTATGAATCTTTTGAGTATTGTCTTGTCAATATTTCGATCCCTTCCAGCTTTTCTTAAGGACTTCTTTCCTTGCATGACAAATGCTGTGGGGTAAAGTGGGACAGTGTCTCACTTTACCCCACAGCATTTGTCCCACTTTACCCCAAAGCCACAATTTTAGAAAATTATCTTTTATCAATTCAGGCTAATATTCAGCTAGCATCAATCACATGGTTTTATATGTTGGAAGTTCATCAACATGTATGATATAAGTTTTTCTACCTGATTCAATTTGTTTTGACACAACAGTTGATTAAGTTCAAAGCAAGAAAATTTACTTTTACATGCAAAAAACACATTTTTGTGAAAAAACAAACTTTCCACAGCACCTGCACCAACTTCTCCTTCATGGCAAGGGGGGAATGGGAGGGGCTTGAAAACATAATAGTCACATGACCACAAATGTGTTCCGTTGCCTAGATACAGTGGGTGTTTCACATCACCCGATGTCCCACATTACCCTGCTCTCCCCTACCAGGGTGCTGCTGCTGGTGGTTTAATGGTACATGGTATACCGTGTTTGATAATGTAGTGTGTGAGTGTTAAAATGCAAATAATATCTGTGAGAATAGACAACCAGACTACTTCCTGTAGAAATGACCTTAAGAAAGAGGATGTTATCCAAGCCCATGGAGTCTTCTGTCTCTCGCATTCTGCTGGTCAACACTTGTATGTCATCGTTGATCCTGTCAATCTTTTCTTTAATCCTGTGACTCTTTTCCTCTTCTTCTTGGTTCAGCTGTGACATCAGAGTAGCCTCCTCATCATGGAGGTACTGGTGCATCTTCTCAAACTCATCCCTCAAAATCTGGGCTGTTTGTACTGATTGACTCTGACAATGGGGTAATAAGACATCATGTTAGAAGACGTTTCGAAACTTCATATTCAAAGAAATGTCACACTTGTCATTACAAAGCACTTATTAATGTTGTTTACCATATGAACGTGTTCTACAACCACTAGTCTTTAAATCGGGGCTCTGTCACCCCTGAAAGTCCCTCTCTCCCCTCTTTTCCACCTATATTTCCTCTCTTCCTTAATTTCTCTCACTCCAACCAGTCGAGGCAGATTGGTTCTAGTCTGGTTTTAGAGGTTTCTCCCAGTTAATGAGGGAGGTATTTCTCTCCAGTCACCAAATAGCTGCTCATTGTGTGAACTGTTGAATCACTTTTAAGGTAATGTATGTAAAGTGCCTTGAGATAATGTATATTATGATTTTGCACTATAAAAATTAAAATAAAATTGAAACTTCGAACTAGGATTTACATTGTGTTGACATTTGACGTTGGGCGTGCACCTGATGTTGGCATGTTATGAATTCAGCTATTGTATTCACATTTTTTTTTTTTTAATAAAGTGCAGAGAAAAGAGTATTCCTTCCATTTGAGTGGAGAAAAATATGAGCCAGTTTATTTAATTAATTAATAATGAATATGTAATATGATGTGTTCATCATACAATATCTGTCAATACTGTATTATTCCATATATATTTGCTACTGTACATATCTTATTTATTTACATTTCATATACGCACAATACTCTGCACTTTAACTCCTTTTTTTTGCACTTCTGGTTAGACGCTAAACTGCATTTCATTGTATAAGTACTTGTACTGTGCAATGACAATAAAGTTGAATCTAATCTAATGTGGTATAACTCCCAGTCAAAGGAACATCTTCGTCATTGAAACAGATCATTGGAGGTAACGACTACAAGCAATCCTGTGAGCCACTTCTGTCTCTTTTTCTTTCTCTATTACCTAAATGCTATCGCTATTTGTCCGAATTATGTTAATAATAATAATGTTATCACACTACAAACAAACCTAACCACCTTCACACCTATTATTTTGATCCAGACTAAAATGAAAAGTCAGAAGGTCTGGACAAGTCAAGGTAAGTGTAAGAGCCCACGAGTTTTCCCTCAATAATGTCCTTATTACTGCTTATTGTTTGTAAGTGAGGAAGTTGTTGTACATATGTTTCACTCTCCATAGGCTTTGCTCAATGTGGGCCTTATGAGGTAT
This sequence comes from Platichthys flesus, assembly GCF_949316205.1. Lineage (NCBI taxonomy): Eukaryota > Metazoa > Chordata > Actinopteri > Pleuronectiformes > Pleuronectidae > Platichthys > Platichthys flesus. The sequence continues at coordinate 23,453,826 of NC_084954.1, forward strand.
TAGTACAACAAAAATATTTGATTTCCCTCGAGAATATGGCATATTCTTCTTTAACACTTACAAACATGTATAATACATTTTAAATAATCTAACAAAATATTATTTCCTTTCTTGTAGCTTGGCTTAGTTCAGGAGCCAAACGACTTATTTGTAAAGTATGTTAGCAGTATGAATCTCACTTCTAATGTCAAAACAGCGGTAATTTCAAGATTTTTCATGCATCCTTTATGTAGTACCTCGATATGAGTGGCAGTATCCTTCCAGGTTTGTCTGATTGATGTTAAACTGTCCAGCTGCACCTGGAGGCTTCTGATAGCAGATCGCAACTCTCTCTATAGACAGAATATCAAACATTAATCTACAGGTGATCAGTTCCATAATTGAAGAAGCCCCTTGGATGAGAAGGGACACGTCTTCAAGAAACACAAGCAAGTCCAGTTGCCTATGTACAACTTCTGAAGATACCATGGCCTGGATAACCGAGAACCTTAACAGACACATGGAGTACGGATAAAATGTATTTAACATAAACCACTGTTATAATTAAATGAAATAAAACACTCAACATCTACAACACCACTGTTGTAGATGTTGAGTAGGGTTCGGGTTCATCTTAAAACAATAAATTGGTGTTATAAATAGATTAAAGGGCTCAACAAAGCCTCTCCTCAAAATCATTTTCAATTTTCATTTCCCAGATGTTAAAGAATTAAACTTCCATAAAGGTGCAGGAGGTCTTAAGGACAGATTAACAATACAAAAACTCAGAGAGAGAAATGGTCAAACAAGAAGGAGCAGAAGCTGAGGTCCAGAAGCTCTAAAAGACTAACTTGAGTTTTTCAAAATGCACGTTGATAAAATATTGAAGCTCTTTTATCAGCACTGTCAGGTAAACATTTTTCACTCCTGCAGTTTTTAAACCAAACCTTCCTGCTCTCCATTTGTGTTGAAACCTGAGACGAGATGACCCCTGATCAATATAGCTGCTTTCAGACCAGTGTTAATTTTGGCAGCTATTTTTGATTTAGTCTTAGTCTTAGTCTTTTGACGAAAATGCAAATCAGTTTTAGTCACATTTAGTCATTTTTATCCTTCTTAGTTTTAGTCTAGTTTTAGTCAACTAAAACAAATTACATTTTAGTCCAGTTTTAGTCGACGAAAACGAATGACATTTTAGTCTAGTTTTAGTCACATTTAATAGCCACATTAAACTCCTTTTCTATAAAAAGATATAGCTGCAGCCTAATAGCTTAAAAATATATATATATATATTAAATGTGAAAACAAAAAAGGGAGAGCAGGTCAGACTGGAGGCGAACACAGAAACTGCAGCTCGGTACAAACCAACTGCAGCTTCTGCTCTGATCAAGAAGCTGCGGCGCTGATCTCTGAGCAGCTGAGACCAGAGAAACTCTGGGTTTTCACTGTTTCCATAGTTAAGAAGCAGTCAGTCACTGAGAGGCTGCTCCACGAGAACGCGCAATTAAGTGAAGATTATTAGCGCTTTCACTGCTTTCACTGTGTCTCTCTGAGCGAGTTCCTGGGGCAGGGGGTGGAGCTACGGACCGGTACGCTATCTGGGAGCGCACAGGCACACACACACACGCACACGCACACACAGACACACAGACTCACTCGCCCGCTCCTGATACTTTATGACGGCCTGATACGATGATGTTTTAAAAATTATTGTGACTTAGTCAACCACCAACATTTCGTCTCGTCTCGTCAACGAAAGTTAAAAATAGATTTAGTCATAGTTTTTATTTTCAAAGATCCGTTTTCGTTACGTCTTAGTCTCGTCTTCGTCATGGGAAAAAGTTCCTTAACGAATATTTTTCGTTATAGTCTTCGTCAACGAAATTAACACTGTTTCAGACATGTATTGACCTCCAGAGTTTCACCCAAGGAGGTGTATGTGAGAATGCAAATGACTAAGTATGAGCCTCCAGTATTTCAGCCGACTTTCCCCGCCTGGCCCCCTAGAATAAAGTCCACAGAAACACAGACCACAGGAATATATCCTCCGCAGGATTCAGTGCAAGCAAGTGGTGGGGTTGATGGCATTTCTAAAGGCGACGGACACAAAAAATTTAAAACAAAACAAATACCTCAGGTGAAAAAGCGGCGCCATACACCAACAAAGACATTAAGTGAGTTTTTGTTGATGAGAGCCAACGCTATCAATGTGATGTAAACAAAAAACATGTGATCTCTGCAGCAGAATTAATATGTTACCCTGCCTCTGCCGGCTGCACCAAGTTCACCTGAATCATGTGGTTTTATTGTTGTGATTGAGTCTGAGCACAGAATCTACCAGTGGGTTGTTCATGTTGTTTATGTGCAAAAGGAAAGCTCTGGAGAAAGTCCAGATCCAATTCTCAGGAGTTCCTCCGGAGGTCATGTCTTAAAACGGCTTATGACATATTATCATTGATATTTCATCTCAACAAAGCTTCCACAGTAGGTATCATATAACTGTTTTCACATTCTGACCAGCACTTCCTAGTGAACTGATCTTAATGTGTGAAATAGGTGCAGTATCCCTTTAATACTTGTTGTTGTAACGCGACCCAACTATTCAGGTCAGTGAAGTTCGTGTGCTGTCTCTGTGCTCTTGTGTCTGACCTTACAGTTGTGAACAGCCTCCTCAATAGAGCAGCACTGGTGCTCTTCATGACCCTCTGTCCGACACTGCTGGCAGAGCAGCTTCTCCTCTTGCAGACAAAACAAAGTGAGCGCTTCTCCATGCCGATCACACCGCTCTTCCTTCACCATCACGTTATATCCATCCTCTGCTCCCTTGACACTCTCCTCTGCAGCTCCAGGCAGGACTCTGTGTCTCCTGGGCAGATCATGAAACAGGGCTTCAAGCATAGTATGGAGGACCGAGTCCATCAGCTGTGATCTGTAGCAGATTGTGCAGCCAGCCGGGCCCAGCTCTCCCTGACTCAGCTCGATACACGAGGGACACAGTTTGTGGCCACAGGGCAATGTCAGGACGCCCAGTGCCTGGCAGCCTGGACACTCGTTCTCTTCTTCAGGTTGGATTGGAAGCTGATCCTCAGATTTTCTGTCCCCAACAGTAGTGGTGTCTTCATTTTGATTACCAGGAGTGTTTATATCTCTGTCTTGTACCAACCTCTCTCCTTCTTCTTGGTCAGCCATGACAGTGCTACAAATTTTAGCACAATGTAACTGCTATTTAGCTGAACAAGATTTAGATTGTTGCCTCTGACTGTGCCTCCCAAAGTCTGAGCTTAGCAACAGGTTGCAAAATCATTTAAACTCTCTGTAACTTTAAAGTCCTCCCCTCAGCTGCTATACACCCCCTCCCTGCTGAGAGATGGGAGCAACATAATGACATGTTAAATATCATTTGTGTGGCATCACAAGAGGGCCTGTGATAGAGGGGCATTATGTTCCTCAGCCTGGGAGTGGCTACCACGCCACAAGATATCTGCCAGGAGGACTGCATCGCCCAGAAGGCACCACTGGGGGAGGTACCAATGCCTCAGCCCTCATTAAAGCTGGAACTCAGGTGTGGGAGCGAGAGGAGAGCACAAAGGAGTGGAGACACACACACGAAGCAGCCGGCAGGAGACGTGGAAGAAAATACTTTGGGAAGGATCCGCGTGAGAAGCAAGTTTATGGAGGATATATATTTACCGTTTAATGAACTTTTAGGTTTTGCTTCCGGAGAGACTTTTGTTTACTAAATAAACTGGACCCCTCGTTTGAAACCCTTTTTTGACTACTCTGTGATGCACTGCCCTACACCCTGCTTGGAGATTAAACCTATGGTGATACCACTTTTGTTAAAAACAAGTTTTGTCTTTCAAATAGAGATTCACAGAAGAAATGTGGGCCTGTACTACGAAATCAACTCCAACATATAACATTAAAAGGGGGATATTATATTTTTAGTTTTTTGTACGTCTTATTTTGAACCTTTCATTCTCTTGTCTGTCAGGTTTTGTTGAAGAAAAATGCAGTGCAAAAAGGTTGTGAAACAAAAGTTTTATATATAAAGGAAAAGTTCTTACAGCGAAAAAACTAAATCCAAAAATCCAGTAACTCAAGGAGTGTTACAGCAAAAACAAGTTAAACACTAGGAGATAATAGGAATACAAATACAACCCTAAACACAGGAAAAGGCAATCAAAAGAGTCCACAAACAGAAACAAAACAACTAAATACTAAATAGTCAGAGTCCAGAGGCATGGCATTGTCTCAATCCTTCTGACTTGTATGCTGCTGTAACAAGTGAACTTTCCTAGTATGGGAGCAATACGTTTTTCAAGATTCAAGATTTGTTATTGTCAAATGCACAACAATAACATTAAGCAGTCGCTGGCAGTGAAATGCTTGAGTCTCAGGCTCTCTTCTAACAATGCAACTGTCTCTGAGCCTGGTGGTGCGGGCCCGGATGCTGCGGTACCGTCGGCCAGAGGGCAGCAGGCAAAAATGTTAATGGCTGGGGTGAAAGGGGTCTTTAATAATCATAATAATCGTAATAAGATACGTTTTAACTTATCTTGGAGTGTGCGCCCTCCCTGCCGCTGGGGGGCGCTCTACCGGTTGTTGTGACGCACCGGTTGTTAGGCGACATAATGCGTCTTACTTAAGGAGGCAGCCGTGTTTGGCTCGCCCTCCCTCCGGTTCCGCTTCTCTAAGATGGGTTTTGCTAATGAGGAAGAGCTACTTCCGTAGTCGAGGCGGAGCTTGGAAGGCTACGCGAGACCTGGGGCTCTCGTGAGATATCCCTCTCAGTACGACTGACTGCTGGTGAGGGATCACTCCGCCAGGGACCTTCGGGTACAGTAGCTCGTCACGTGGCAAGTAACGTTATCTGCCGTCTCATGTTCAAATTACCCCAGCTGGCTCGTTATTTAACACCATAGTTGGACGCTGGGGAGACTTCCTCCCTCCGGGTTGCTGAGACAGTTCCTTGGCCTGATAGGGTGGTGTGTATTGTCACATTAACTCATCAAATTCCGATTGTCATATTTATTTAAAAAGTTGTATATTTGCCTTCATAGAGGCCCTGCTCGTTGGCCGTCATTGGCCACCGTGCCTCGGACGACCTGCTATTCAGATTTTGCTTCAAACTATGGTTTTGCCTGAAACTCTGAGAAAAGGCCCAGCGTGACATAAAGACTGCCTGGCTCAGCTTAAGGATTTTTAGTAATATCCTAGTCTGCACTGTGACTCCACGCTACACCTTCACGGTGCGTGGAGGGATCCCGTCGAGGGGACGCCCGATTTTAAAGGAACAGTTAACCCCATTTGTATTGTGTTTATATAGGTTTGTATGGGGTTTATTTTGTTGGTTTGTTTGTTGTTGGTTTAAATTGTTTTCAATCTTGTCCTGTTTTAATCTTTTTATTGTGGTCAGGTGCTGTAGGCCGGAGGCGGCGAACCCAATTCCTAGTTATGGGGGTTCTTCGCGACCCGTTTTGTGCGGTTTGCAGTGTCACTGGTGGTTTGCTTTATTAATCCCTCCCCTTTTCTTTGTTTCGTCCCTGCGGTAAGTCCCAGCCCTGTCCCATTGTCAAGTATTTTTAACTGTTTCAAGAGTTAACTCGTGTTTTGTGTGTTCATTGTGTTTTTGGCTGTATGTATTTGATTTATTTAAGAGATTTTCTATTAGTTTAAACACATCTCTTGCCCCTGTGATTTCAAGAACCTGTGCTTTTGCACTTCACATATATTAATATTTCCTGGAGGTGAAACTCCCCAGGTGGCGTTGTGGCAACCCTTTCAATATCCCCGCTTTCCCTCACACTACATTAGCATTTCTTATCTTATCCTGAAATTAGATGAAACGTACAGAAGACATACAAAAGTTGAAATATTTAAGAAAAATTGGCTGATGTGATTATACAAAATTATTTAACAAATTAAAAGAAAATTTAACAGACAGAATTGCCCTTTACACCTGGAGATTAAAGGCCCACCTCAAACGCACAACTTTCCCTCATTGGACCTTAAAGGGATGGTTCATCTCCAAAGATTAACAGCCTTACAGTGTGGTGGAGAATGAAGGTTTCCAGAACCTGCTTAGCATACTGGAGCCCAGGTATGTGATCCCCTCGCTTAACTGTTTTACCGACACTGCCATCCCAAAACTCTACAGCGACGTCAAAGAGGAGGTAAATTAAACTTTGAGTTTAGCCGAAGGAGTAGCTATAACGTGTGACGGTTTGTCATCAAGAGCTACGAAGTCGTACATGACCATAACTGTGCATCACATCACGAATGAATGGCAGCTTTTAGCTCATGTTCTATAAACCAGGGCGATGCATGAGTCATACCGGGGGCCAATTTTACTGAGGTGCTGAAAACGGCAACCGACTAGTGGGGCATCGGTAACAAACAGATTGTTTTGGTTACGGACAATGCGTCCAAAATGGTGGTGGCTGCGCAGGTGGGGGGCTACCTTCACGTGAAATATTTTGCCCATACCCTCAACCTCGCCTCACAGCACGCACTGAAGCTGCCTGCTGTCACCAGGTTACTAGGAAGAGTCCGGCACATAACCACTTTTTTCCACCGCAGTACAATCAGCAACTTCATGTTGGAGCAAAAACAAAAGCTTCTGGACCTCCCCACTCACAAGCTCAAGACCCATGTTGTGACCCATTGGAACAGTGGGTACCTCCTCTGAGGTCAGGAGGTCAGGCAGTGATATCTGCACCCTCAATAAAAATAACAATACAGACACTGACAACAATGCAGGCACTTCGACCGATGTTTGTAGCCACAAAAACAGTTCGATATCGTATAGGCTTCGCCCTTTAAAGCTATCGCTAGTGGGTGTATCCCTTGCAGTCATGCGCAGCACTGAAAACTGTAATACACGCCCACTAACTGTGGGCCCCGCCCCGGTCTCACCTTGTATAAATTGGGGTGCGACCAGTCTCCTGCTTCCCATTTTTCTTCAGCCATGAAGCAGTACAGAAGCTCAAACATCCACTTGTGCCCGATCGGCCAGACCGGATACATTATGTCCAATGATCTTCATCCGCGCTGCGAGTCCTGCCTTGGCCCGGAGCACGCCGGCTTGGCGCTCACCCCTGGAGCCAACTGTGCTTTCTGCAAGCTCCTCGAGTAGCCCGAGAGACGCAGGCGAGCTGAGGCTTAGGCTGACATGGACGGTGAAGGGTTCGCGTCCCAGCGCATTTTTGGGTTGGACAAAGCCATTTATTTTTTCGATGAACATGTACCGGAGTCAGCCGACTCCGCTCCCGGAGCTCAAGAGCAATATCCTCCCGCAGGTTCCCCCCTCGAGCCCAAGGGGTCAGACTACATGGATACACCTCCGGCCTCCGCTCAGCCGTCGGGCATTTGTGCCCCTGTGCAGTTGCTGCCAGGAATTATCCAGAAGGCGGCGACTTCCAAACAACTGGCGGTGCCATTTACGCAAGCCGCGACTACGCCAGATGACCTCATCGGGGTCGTCGCTCCGACACGAAGGGCCCGGCAGGACACGTGCTGGCCCTGTTTCCCGGGGATCGACGCATACCTGGCCAATTCAGCAGAGGACCCGGCAAACTGAAGTCGCCGGTTCTTTCCTACATCCCCATCATAAGGGTGGTGGGGATTTCCCACAAAGGGTTTCCGCCTGTACCTCCACCAGAGCCGAGCCTGGCTTCTATATTCGGCGTGATGGTTAACCTGCTCGAGGGAGGGCGACCTACACCACCCTCCCATTCGAGCCAAATGCTGACGAGGCTGGCGGACCGCTCACACCAGTGTGCTGTCTAGGCGGTAGCGCCGGCTAATAATGTAACGCTGTTATCGCACTGGTTGAACTCTATGACCCTCGAGTCTGACCTCTTGACTGATAAAGCAGAGGATCTGACTCAAGCCACCAGCATGCTCCTGACTCTGAGTGCCTCTATCGCGGTGGCGGCGTCCCGCATCTCAGCCTGGCAGACGCTCATCCACCGATGTGTCTGGCTGGATCAATCTAAACTTTCGGAGGAGCTGCGGAAGTAGCTCCTGGAGGCTCCAATCAGCCCTGACTGACTCTTCGGGCCCCAGCTGCAGACGGCTCTTGATCACATGCAAAAGACTGCTGTTGAGGACAGGTTCAGGAGGCTTATGTCCCGGGCCTCCCGTCAACAGGATCACCGGCGAGATCGCTGATTGCAGATGAGGACCTGGTGTGCTGGAGTGTGGGCCTTGGGGCCAGCGGACTTTAAAAGCCCACCCCGGCTCTCAGTCTTCGCTGGACTATAGACTAAGTTAACGTTAGTTCTGTCAGCCACGATTGTAAGATTGTAAGATTCTCAACGTCCTTTTAATCCTGTATCCTGACTTTCTCTGTCACCCTGCCCAGGACCAAGAGCTGGACAATTACCCGACTCCAGCCTCAGAGTTCTGCCTGCCTGCTCCACACGGACATTCCAATAAACCCTATTTTGACTTGCCTTCTGCCTCAGCCTCTATCTCGGCCTCTGTGTCCAAAGCCTGGCCCTAACAATGTGAGCCGACCAGTGATCAGCAGGGATGTGGCACACCTGGGGTTACCACTACTTCAGAGGCCTGCAGACTGGGCACTGGTCTCTCATGCACTGGGTTTAACTCCACATGGGCATGTGGAGGTTTTCTTTGTATTTATTCTGTGTAGAATAAATACTATAACTGCAAATCTTTGTGGCCTTCCATGTTTCTTGTTGCACATATGAGGCATAACAATCCCCTCTGTCACAAAAACAGAGTGTCCCGCCACACCTTTTTCTGTTGACAGTAAGTGGGACCATGAACCCACGAGAGCCGTCGCCACGACTCGTGGGGACAGTGCACACACCCCTTTGCTTGCACTCAGCATCTTCCTCCCCCTTTATTCAAGGAGTGAGGGTTTGACTGCTCATAAGAGATGTGTTCAGGAGCCTTTTAAAATAAAAAGACATTCTAAACAGCGGTTTTCTATTATCGACATGTCATCCTAGTGCCAGTGTCCGACCGCATAGGCGCATCCCTTTAAGACTGGGTCCTCACTGGTTTCCTTTATGGCTGAATAAAAGCTATTTTTTGGGAACCGATCGCCCGGTCTCAGCCCAATTTATACGAGGCGAGACCGGGGGTGAGGCCCACCGTTGGTGGTTATGGACTAAAGTTTTCGGTGCTACATATGCGCACAAGGGATGAACCCACTACTGATTGCCTTAAAAGGCTGCGCCTATACTCATAGAATCTAGAGTTACAGTACGTATCTAACGTTCAATATCGTATAGGCTTCTTCTGCCGGCATAAATGCTTGTGGCCAGCTCTGGCAAACGGGCTCCAGAATCTCTTCACCATTACCTGGAGTCCTGTGGTAAGCAAGAGGCACGACACAGAATCAACGATATGGGTAATGTTTAAAACCGGAGGGTACAGTCAGGCTAAAGGTAAATCTGACTGGCTACTATGGCAGTGCTATGAAAGCCGTGTAGCACGCTCAGTAGATCAGTCAAAGGCTGTCCTATTTGAGATCCTAAATAAAATGTGGTTGAAATAAATAAGATTAAAAGGAATAAAAGGAGTTAAAACAATACAGTAGTACCAGACTTACAAATCGCATGCTAAAAATGCTTTTCTATGAAATATATTTTGAGCAGTGATTTGGAGATTACCAGTGGTAGTGAGCTGGCGTCCTAATCTTGTCTGGCAGGGAGTTTGAGCCTTGGGCCCTGACAGAGACACCTTGAGTAGCCAGTCTTGACCGAACAAGGACAAGCTGGCCGATCTCAGCTTTGTACATGAACATGTTCAATGAACATATTTTTCCTGAATGATGAACAAATCAGTTTTCATCGTGAGCACGAGTGCCCTTCACTCCAGATCAGTGAACAGAGCAGAAGTTGATTTGTACCAAGATGGAGGTTCTGTTTCCTTCTCCACTCTGACCTTCTCTCTTCAACTAATAAACACAGCAGGACCTGATCAGTACATCAATTTATGATTGTGACGGTGGATCCTGATCATCGTGGCTGCTGACCATGGACTATGATTAAGACAAGACTGCTTGATACAAAATATTTATCCTCAGATACCATTCTTTCTGATGTTCTCCTTTAAACGTGACATTTCTTGCGCTTCTGTCCCTCCTGGGAGAGGGATCCCTCATACACTCCTGATCAAAATCTTAAGACCAGTTAAAAAATTGCATGAATTTGCATTTTGCACTGTTGAATCTTAGGAAGGTTCTAAGTAGAGTTTCAAAATGCAAAAAGAAGAAATGGGAACAAGAGCCCAAAAGTTGTGAGCAGGCAATTTATTGAAAACGACAATTTAACTGAAGAGGGCTGTTCATTAGCTGATCAAAAGTTTAAGACCACAGCTAAAAAATAAAAAAAAACCCTCCTAAAACAGAAATTAAAGTGTCAAAAACTGACTCAGTAATGAGTAGCTCCACCATTTTTGTTGATCACTTCAAAAATTCGTTTTGGCATGCTTGATGCAAGTGTTTCCAAAAGGCTAGTGCGAATGTTGCGCCAAGTGGTGAAGATGGCTTCACGAAGGGTATCCACTGTCTGGAACTGAAGTCCATTTTTGTTAACTTCCCTTGCCATCCATCGCCAAATGTTCTCAATTGGATTAAGATCAGGGGAACACGCAGGATGGTCCAAAAGAGTGATGTTATTCTCCTGGAAAAAAGTCTTGGTCAGAAGGGCATTGTGAATTGGAGCGTTGTCCTGCTGAAAAACCCAGTCGTTACCACACAGACGAGGGCCCTCAGTCATGAGGGATGCCCGCTGCAACATCTCCACATAGCCAGCTGTTGTTTGACGCCCCTGCACAACCTGGAGCTCCATTGTTCCATTGAAGGAAAAAGCACCCCAGGTCATGATGGCGCCCCCTCCACTGTGCCGCGTAGAAAACATCTCAGGTGGCATCTCCTTCTCATGCCAGTAACGTTGGAAGCCATCAGGACCATCAAGGTTCAATTTTTTCTTGTCAGAGAATAAAACTTTCTTCCACCTTTGAATGTCCCATGTTTGGTGCTCCCTTGCAAAGTCTAAACGGGCAATTTTGTGGCGATTTTTTTTGGGTCTACCACTTGATTTTTTTGGGCCATAACCCTGAGGATCTTTTAAGAAATGCAAAATGACTGTCTTACTGCGTCCAACCTCAGCAGCGATGGCACGTTGTGAGAAGCCTTGTTTATGCAGTTCAACAATCCTACCACGTTCAAAGACGGTGAGCTTTTTTGCCTTTGCCATCAAGAGATCTTCACAGTGTGATTACTTGACAGGAAATGACAAGGAATCCAAATTTTTGCGCAGATTTTGGCTTTAAAAGGCTGTGGTCTTAAAGTTTTGATCAGCTGATGAACAGCCTATTTGAGTTAAATTGTTCTTTTCAATAAATTGCCTGCTCACAACTTTTGGTCTCTTGTTCCCATTTCTTCTTTTTGTATTTTGAAGCTCTACTTAGAACCTTCCTAAGATCCAACAGTGCAATATGCAAATTCATGCAATTTTTTAACTGGTCTTAAGATTTTGATCAGGAGTGTATGTGGCTCTCTCTGAGGTTTCTACATTCTTTTTACCCTATAAAGGTTTTTTCTGTGTGTAGTTTGTCCTTACTCTTGTTGAGGTTAGGGACAGCGGATGCCACACCTAGTTAAAGCCCTATGACACAAAATGTTGGGGTTAGGGTTAGGGTTAGGGTTAGGGTTAAAATGGGCTATACAAATAAAATTTGACTGATGATTGAGTAACTTAAAATATTGAAAAAATTAACTATGAATCTTCACTTGCATAAACTGAACTATGAACTAGTTTATTTTAAGTTTGAACTGGCACAATACTTGGTTGTGACTGGGAATGTAGGGAGTCAAGAGCTGCGAAATATGAACAAAAAGTTAAAAAACTTTGGCTCAACTTTTTGGCCACAACCTAAAGTAAAGACCCCAACCAAGCACTTAGTTTCAACAAAATGACACATTACAAAAATAATCTATCAATTCTATAGAAGTCTGGAGGTCTGGCCGGAAATAACAAAAGATAAGCTTCCTCCCCTAAACTTATACACCCAAAAGTCTGCCGAAACAAGAAATAAAGCCAGAAAAGTAGTATTGTACCAGACCTCCATCCTCAAACAGTAAGAAACCAAAAGAACCACATTCTCTAACATCATCATCATCATCATCATCATCATCATCATCATCATCATCATCATCACGCTGCTGCTGTCGCTGCTACTGCTGCAAGAGTGATTGAGCCTCTTCTGCACCCACCCTTAAATACTGGGCAGGGCCACAATCACCTGATCCATCACACCTGTGAGAAGAGACTAATCGAGGAGGGGAGGGAAAACACAGGAAGGTGGGAGTTTTGAATGTTGAGCTTTGAAAGTTATGAAAATAATCTTAAAATCCAACCAGAATTTAATTAGCAACCTGAGAATGAGATTGTGTGATAAGATACATTTTGTTTTAGTTTAAAATAGGAGCATCAGCATATTGAACAACCTGCAAACGAGTTAGTAAGGTTTGACTAAGGCATGTATACAGTGCATTGCAATAGTCCAGACATGAAAAGTAAGGCACGTATTAGCTTTTCTAGGTCAGGGAGAGATATAACTGATTTAATTCAGGAAAAAATCGTAGATGGAAGTAGCAGAATTTAGTGATTTCATTAACGTGTGTTTTGGAAATTCACCTCTGTACAGTTTTCTAAGAGAAGTCTCTCTGCTGACACAAAAACACTGTGCTTCACATAAAGGATATCAGTTGTGTCATCAAGTGTCAAAGTCCCAAATATTTGTCCTCCCAAAATACTGGCAAAATCAGGACCATATTCACATGTCCATGGCGAACTAAGCTGTTGACTCTGCAGAAATTGTCTCATAATTTAAACTTCAATTGTCTTATTGTTGTTATTACACTTTCTCAGTATTCCATTAAAACACTCAACACTTTTATCCAAAGCGACTTACAATAAGTGCATTCAACTATGCGGGTACAAACACAGAACAGCAAGAATCATGTAAGTACATTTACTCCAAAAAGAATAAACAGGTCTTCAGTCACATACTCATCCATTATAAATGTAAAGTGCAATTTAAAAACTGTTATAATCGCAGCTTCAAAAGTGAAAAGGTAATTTTTGAAGTTTTACTCAGAAAACGTCACGTCAGTCGTTAACATCGACACGGTAGAGGGCTTGTCCAATCACAGCCTTGTGAATGAAGCGTCTGTCTCCTGCAGACAAGCAACTACCTCCCTGTGTTTTGTGTGGTCAGACGAGTGACTCTGTTTTCGGTGTAAAAAAACTTGCTGAAGTCGACTCTACACTGTTTCCCTGGAAGAGAGGATAAGTGCATTGGAAAGCAAAGCCGCGGGCCCAGTGTGGACGAGTCGAGGCAGAAAAGACGGGCGCACAATCCCAAAGGTACGGTAAGAGCTAAGTTACAGAGAGAAGCAATTGCTAACTATGGTTGCCAACCGTCACTTAAAAAAGGGAATTGTCCCGTATTTAGAAACAAAAGGACCTGTCCCGTATTGAGCTGAAAAGGGACGCATTTTGTCCCGTATTACTGTGAGATTTAAAAAATGGTCAGTAAAATGCCAATGGGAAATGATTAACAGGGCGCTTTATATGAAAATTTTCAGTAAACTTGTTCCCAGGCAATATCCTGCTCTGGGATCAATGAGCTGATATCATATTCACACACGAGTATGATGATACAAAATAAGCTCATCCAATTGGTCGAGGAGGTACTGTTGCTCGCGGAGAAGATAGTGGAAGATAAGTAAGTATAAGGAGAAGATAGTGGAAGACAACAAAGCAGCATGGGTGACAGTGCGACACTGCTTTACGGGGCGCATGGTGACTGACTGACCTTAAACAACATGGTTCCAGTGGTGGGCAAATGCGAAGCATAAGGGACAACAAAACTAGGGGAACCCTAGACCAATTTGTTGTCCAACATGCAACGCCAGATGCAGATATGGTATGTAAAGAATGACTGTAGCCTACTATGAGGGGCCGTGAGGGACATTATTCAGAATATCCTCTCACACACACTACTGAAAAGTTCTCACGCACACTACTGAAATGCTCTCAAACAAACATATGAAAAGCTCTCACAAGCACATATATAAAGCTCTCATACACACATATGAAAATTTCTGTTAAAACGGAAGGTGATCAAGGATGGCAGCTCAACCATGTGCTCAACAGCCATTAAGCAATTTAGCAGAAGCAACGGCGTTACTAAACAACATATTGGCCTCAGCGGAGACAATCAGAACACTGTCTAATGCCTCAACTGTTCAGCAGCAGCCGGTCGTTGCATCAGCTCCAGGTGTGGATACACTGGACAGCCACCTAGCAGCTCTCTTTCCGTCCCGGCAGCGCAGCGGCATGCCACTGTCTGCTGCAGGTCCAGTCAGGAGAAACTGTGCACCTGCACCCCACTATCAAGCGCAGCAGCACTTCGGCACATGGACATCAAAAGGCATGAGGAGAAAAAGGTAATTATACGTAGTCGTAGTTTGAAATTATCTTTCATATTACCATCGTGTGCAGTTTGCTAGCTGGCTAGTTCACCCCTACGACACTAGCCTAGCCTACTGTATGAATGAATGAATGAACGAACGAAAGAACCGTATTAAACTCGAATGAGTAAATGTGGGAATTAGGTTAAACTGAAACCAGGAATGTGGTGTACAAGTGTTTGGTGCAAATACCAAAATCTTCGCGGGAAAATGAGAGGAAATATATAATGTTAAAGGCAGCTGGAGGGTTTGTTCACAGCCAGAGGAGGGTCGATAAGGGGTGACGGTTAGTATTTTGCTCTAGTACAACTGGACGTAATTAAGATATCTATTATTTGTACAAGTTTGTATGTTGTTCTACGACTGTGGTCTCTGTATTGTATTTATCTATGGTAGCATGACTTAACATGCAGTGGCTGTTTTAATGTAGTCTTAAGAGTTACATTCTTATTTCAGAGCTAGGTCACAGCAGCATGACCATTTCAACAAGGACGTTATATTACATCATGGGGAATAGTTTGCAAACAAGGTCCGAATATACGGTTACACAAACATGGCCACATCCTCAGTGCCTTTGAATTCCAGAAGGCCTGGGACCACCAGACTGTTATGGAACGCATCAGAGATGGTTTTGGTGACCACATTCAAGAAGATATAGGGTAAAGACTTTTTTTATTCTCTGTTTGTAATTAATATTATAATCTTTATTTATAGAACACTTTAAAGAACAAACACAGGTTTGAAATCGAAAAAGAAACGTAAAATGTTTATTACTAGTAGCAGTATACAATATATATTCAATTATAGCAAAGGTTTGAGAGCAATCAAACCAGAAAAAAGCGCAAACAAAGGTTTCTTGTTTTAATCGGTCAAACAATAATTTGTTTCCAATATGGTTATTTAATTTCAAAGTTGTAATTTTTGCTTTTGATATATATTTTTGCTCTTCCCTCTTTTTCTTTTTGAGACTGACTCAGATGAAGAAAATGAATGTTCCCACATCACTACCAGATCAACATTAAGCAGTTGTGCAACTGCTAAGGACAAGGATGATGACTGTTTGGAAGTTGATGGTCCACAAATCCACACTAACAGACGTAGCACCGTCAGGGTTGCTACAAGTGTTAGAGCAATGAGAAGTAAGGATGACCCCTGTACTAGCAGTCAGGCTGGAGATGGCAACCCTGGCACTAGCAGTGGTGATGAACATGGCTATGGCATCATACACGCCTGGATATGGGTATTCTGAATAATGGCCCTCACGGCCCCTCATAGCCTACAGTCATGGCCTTTGAGGCACAAATATGTTTAATATTTTTCTACAGACGTTCTGTTTGCACTTTTGTTATTGCACTAAAAATATGCACTATTTCATGATGGATGTTCTGCTTTCTATCTATTGTTTTATATTAATGTATAAAGTTTTAAGTTAAGCCAGAAAGATTCTTATTTTATTCAATTAATTTTGTTTATTATTAAAGGGAACTGCTGGATAATAATTTGTTTTCCATGTGTTCATGTCACTCAAAAATATGCATCTAATTCAATTCTGCTTCAAATAGTTAAAAAATCGTTTCACTCACAATAAGGTGTCCCTTATTTATTTTCCAGGGAGTTGGCAACCCTATTGCCAACGAAGAGAGCAGTGAGTACTTTAGCATTACTAGTTTATCATTAACTATGTACGAACTAATTAAATGTAAGAGTTGGTTCTCGTTAAGTTTTTTCATAAAGATGACTTTTTGTCCTGTTGTATTTTATAGGAAACTGCCGGCGCCATGAAGCAGAGCAAGGTTAAGATTAAAGATGGTGTATGTTGTCATTGAACTGTGACAATTATACTGATTGTGTTTACAGCTGACTGAACGGGACAGATGACATGGATCCATCTTTCCAGAGCAAGGAGCTCACCGACCTGTGTGCCACACTTCAAATAAGACTAGAAGCTACACTGGATCTACACACCACAGAAGTCTACACACGGGCAGATTCGGACAGAGTCCCACAAAGAACGTATGACCCAGAGGCTGCAAAGAGACATTTCACGCTTCACCTGATTAGTTTTTCACTGGCTAGGCCACTTGTGTTTTTACAATATTTGTGCTTTATGTGAATAAAGCTTTCACTCAACAAATACCTTGTTCATGTTTTTTCCCTGTACATAGGCTCAACATAGCATGGATGCCAGACAAACTTAGCCCCGCCCACAACATTTGAGGTCGGGAAGTTCGGTCTGGAGTCGCTCCGTTGGGGAGAAATTATGCCCGACCGGGCCAATCAGATTGTCAGGGCGGGCTTTATACGATGATGGACAGATGATCAACGGTAATGTAATCAACCACGTCATCAAAGTGCCCTTGGGTTGAATTTGTTTTCAACAAACATGCCTGCTGCTGGAGAGCTCAGATGTGTAGATGCTGCCATTGAGTCTGTTTTTAGAAGACATCGACAGCGCATTCATTTGGAAAGAGGAACACAGAACGTGGAGGCGACGCCAAAGCACCGCGCTAATCGCTATCACGCCGGCGATTGGCTGTTCACACCGGACACTGAAGCGACGCTGAACCGCCGGGCAGCGCTAATAATATCACCCGTTGATCCAGTAGATTAAAAGCATATACTCACTTGTTGCTCCAACATTAAGCAACAGCATCCCAACATTTGTCTTTCTTGGTGTTGTCTTTATACAACATGTTCCGAGGATCATTCAACTCACTGTACTTCTCCACTTCAATTATTAATTTAATGTCATCCATGTTGAAGAACTTCGCTGTTTGCTCTGTTAAATGTCGGGTTTCGGGGGTAAATTACGTATTCTCCACTCAAGCCTATGTGGAGAAGACGTAGCCCCATCTCTCTCTCTTTGTATCTGTATCACTGCTTGTGTGGCTGTAGTGGATGGGCAGAGGGGGACATTTAATAATGTCATTGGTCAAATTAAAACTCCAGGACAACAGAAGGGGACTTCAAAGTATGGGATGCATATTTGATAATTTATATCATATAAAATATGTCATCAATATCGTTTAAAATCATTTTTCAGTGTGTTTCCTGGCGCGATACGCTCGCGTCAAAAAATAGACTCGACGCCGAAACGATCGCTGCACGGCGCGAGGCAGCCTTGGCGCAGCGCGGTGCTTCAGCCTCTGGTGTGATCCGCACAAAGTTTTAACATGGGAGTGGATGGGAGCCAGCTGTTATTTAAGGCTTGGCGCTGCGCTGAAGCGTCGCTTCGGCATCGCTTCAGTGTCCGGTGTGAACCCGGCGTTAGTAAATAACTCACAATGCGTCGCTTAACATACGTCACATACTACGTTGCTCTGATTGGTTGTAGGTCTGTCCAATTGAGCAAAGAGGAATTTTATTTCCTGGTTCGGTTGAAACACGCACATTAATCACAGCCCAATGGAGCGGTCTCAGACTCACATTCTGACTAGAATTGTGAGTATGACAACATCAGGCTAGGTTCAACATATAACATAAAGCATCACATGAATGAGACTATAGTCTTCATCAGCGGCACTCCCCCCTCCGAAGCCCCTACCACTGCGATACCGGGGGTATGTTTCTGCTACAACCTGCTACGAGTTTGCAGGCGTTTGCAATGGCGAATATTCTGCTTATATATATACACTTTCGTCTAGTGTGTGGAGTGCACGAAAAGCCGAAATTTCGCCACCAATGTCCGGGGCATGTAGTAGGTGAAGACGGAAGAAATCAATAAATCATTAATGACACCGCATCGGGGAGAGGATGCTATTTCACATATAATTTAACTGCCGGATTGGAATATAATCTGGGGCACAGACTGTTTATGTGAATGTTTTTTTAAGAGGTGCTTAAATAGAGTAAGTGTGCTCCAGGCAAATCATGTTTTTTTTTTTTTAGAACAAGCTGATAATCCTTTCCTCATGTAAGCCCTGTCTGATTCAAATATTTAAGCGGGGTTAGAGTTTGGAAAGGAGGAACTGTATCTATAGGGGGTAGGCTTCAAGACAGATGTGTTTAAATGTTTGGAAATTAAAACGGCAGAGAGAATCAGCTAGAGTGTTGTAATGTCTGCACTGTAAGCCTGTATAAGTAGAAGTTACTTAAAAAATTGGTGGAAATAGGTTATCCTAAACATTTTGAGTAATGGAACATGAAAACTTTGTCATAATTTTTCAGTTTTATTTGTTTGATCATACAATATGAAAATGAAGGCAGATTATACCAGTTTTTAGACAACTTTTGAATTGTGAATGAGTGCCTTATTC
The DNA here is from genome assembly GCF_949316205.1 of Platichthys flesus. NCBI lineage: Eukaryota > Metazoa > Chordata > Actinopteri > Pleuronectiformes > Pleuronectidae > Platichthys > Platichthys flesus. The sequence goes on from NC_084954.1 coordinate 23,472,582, forward strand.
GGTTGAACATACATTATAAAAGTTAAATATCCTTTTTAATACCTAGCAGAGCTACTGGGAGCTCCCAAGTTATGGCGAGCACCTGCAGAAAATGTAATGATCATGAATTATAACCAATTATTTAAAGTACAATTAGGGTAAATCAACATATGAAAATACTTTGATTCATGGCAAAATTGAGAAGGCCTTAGGTAAGTTTGCCAGGTTGTCCATCACCATGCTCCCTTCCAAGATGATCCCTACTGTCAATGGGTTGAGTTGAGGATTGTCTTCATCCATGCAGAGGATTCCCACTGCAGTTTGACTGGATGATCCGTTGTCATTTACATCCTAACAGAGCAAGAAACAAATAGACAAGCAGAGGACATAATTATGCAACCTAGATTATGTAGACTATTATGGAAAGTGATGCACAACATAAACAGCACAGACAGTAACTGATTAAACTGACTTCACACACCTTATGTGGTTTTGTTGCTAGTAAGCTCAGGCAAGTTTACCCACTTTCAGTCCCAGTCCATTCTGAAAAGATATCAAATACTGCTCCCAGGAACTTACTCGAACTCCTTAACAACAAGCAGACTCAGAACTCCTCTCTTAAAAACAATTTAATTCAAATATAGAAGGACTGATAGGACTTTCATTTCTGTGAGCAGTTTTCCCACATCTTTTAAGCATTATGGAGTCTAAAAGCAGCACTGCAAGTTGTTTAACCAAATTGGAAGTCCAAGGGTGATGCTATTCAAATGATTACAAAATGTGAAAAAGTCTTCAACAATGGATTAAAATAAAATAAAAAACATGCCTCTTAAGCATTCCTAATAAATTAAGTTACTTACAGAGGAGTTCCTGAAGAATGCAGTGGGATCATCCCCCAAGATGACTGGCAGTCCCTGAAGAATGGGGCACCTGATATCTGTTGGCTCATTGACTAGGAAGATAGTGGACGTAGAATAAATCAATAAAACACGTTTTTAGCATTTAATGTCTGCATATTCTAAAATTAGCATTTTCACAAAATGTGGTCATTGATAAAAGTTTGCATATCTCAAAGAGTAATTATTAAGTAAGTAATAGATGAAAAATGTCGGTGGACTGGTTAATATCTCACTGAGAGCCACTCTAATTCAAACACACGCTTTCCACCAAGTGACCTGACTCTAAAACGGCTAACCAGTGTAGAAGGCAAGCTAAAATGTCGTCGCTAGTGTTAGCTTACTAGCAGTCACATATTAAACTGGCCGCACCACCGCAGTTGCGCCGTTGTCTTCCTCTCTTTTCTGACGAATAAAGTTACGAAACCCCGCTTCGTCCGGTGTGCTTCCCCCGAGGCACGCCGGACGGGCTATACGGTACAATTGGGGTGTAATATAGAGCGTTGTCCATGAACGTAACAGGCAGTGAACAAGTACAAAAAACATGTTAAAGTGGGTAAATATGTACTCTGCTCCAAAAGAGCACCACAAGCTAAACTAACCCATGAAATGGATAAAACAACCGTCCCAAGTACGATTGAAAAGGAACAGGAATCCACACGCATGAAGAGAATAGCTTAACCTTCTTCAGTAGCACGAAACGTACGGGCGGGAAGGTACCTTCTTCTTCGTCGTCATTTTCGTCCTGACAGGTGCATGTCGCAACCTATGTCGCAGGGTTTGTAATAGCATGACTTTGACCTCAATGTCATAATGGCAATATTAAACCTACCTGTATTTTGTTTAAATAATGTGATCCTTTAACTGTTTGTTTGAGAGGAAATTATAAACTTTTGAGATATATAATGAATTAAATAAGGGGTTATACGTTTCATTATACACAGTCATTAATAGTAAATATTTAATTTCAATTAGGAAAGTATTCTGAACACTGCATCTTCTCCTTAATATAAGGATGTGTGGTCATGAAATAAAAAACTCAAGTTTATACAACCAAAACTTAAAGTTTATCTTATATTTCAATTACAAGATATCCACCCACTGCATTAGTAACAAATGTAAGTATATTCTACTTTAAATTAGCAGAATATACTTACATTTAATAGTAATGTAATCCTACTGTCAAATATTTTGTGTACATTCAAATGACATTTTCCAGTTAATCTGTTATCGGGGTCTACAGTGGGCATCTAACGCGAACAATCCTTATTGATGATATTAACTACAGCTTGGTTGTTTCACAGGACAGAGAGCATTCGCTTGTCCAGTGCTGGCCCCAGACATAGCACAACACACGATGAGATGATATCTAATAGAGCCAGTTTCAACTTTGGAACAGGGAGGCCAGCGGCTTGCGAGCCATTGTCCTTAATAAATCTCCAAAACTCACAGATACAGCAGCATCCGTGAATAACTGACGGTCCGGGATTGGCCGCAGGAATTAAAGGGGATGGTTTGAGAGCGAGTAATTCGGGGCCAATCAAGGTGTGTATTGGCTTGTGCTATATACAGCGCAGCTTTGTTCGACAAGGCTTTGTGATACTAATAGAATAAGTTCTGAGTTGATAAAGGCCAGATAGTGTCCAGTTCTGGTGTTATTTTTGGGTACACAAAGCAAATTGTCAGAGTTAATTGTGTAGCAACGGAGAAACTGCTGATCTACGGTCTCTGTTTGGACCTGGATCTGCAGATCTCAGTGATCAAATCGCTTAGTGAAGCTTTATCACACTCGGGGATGGTAGAATGAGACCAGATCAGATCAGTGGTTCTTAACCTTTTTTCTGTGATTTACCCCCTTTGAATTTTTTTTCAGCCCTAACCAGCGCAAAGCATTTTTGTTGAAAAAAGATGTGATACACAGTGCTGTCCCGCTGGTTTATTAAACTTTGTAGCTAGACGCCTGGATGCCAGATAAACTTAGCCCCGCCCACAACATTTGAGGTCGGGAAGTTCGGTCTGGAGTCGCTCCGTTGGGGAGAAATTATGCCCGGTTCAAAAGTGACTGGACCAATCAGATTGTCAGGGCGGGCTTTATACGATGATGGACAGATGATCAACAGTAACGTAATCAACCACGTCATCAAAGTGCGCTTGGGTTGAATTCGTTTTCAACAAACATGCCTGCCGCTGGAGAGCTGAGATGTGTAGATGCTGCCATAGAGTCTGTTTTAGAAGACATCGACAGCGCATTCATTTTGAAAGATGAACAGAGAACGCAGAGGCGACGCCAAAGCGCCGCACCGCGCTCATCCCTATCGCGCCGGTGCGACGCTGAACCGCCGTGCAGCGCTAATAATATCACCCGTTGATCCAGTAGATTAAAAGCATATACTTACTTGTTGCTCCAACATTAAGCAGCAGCGTCCCAACGTTTGTCTTTCTTGGTGTTGTCTTTATACAACATGTTACGAGGATCATGCAACTCACTGTACTTCTCCAATTCAATTATTAATTTAATGTCATCCATGTTGAAGAACTTCTCCGCTGTTTGCTCCGTTAAATGTCGGGTGTCGAGGGTAAATTACGTATTCTCCACTCAAGCCTATCTGGAGAATATGTAGCCCATCCTCTCTCTCTTTTTATCTTTATCAATGCTTGTTTGGCTGTTGTGGCAGAGGGGGACATTTAATGAATTCAAAGTATCATATTTGATCATTTATATCGTATAAAATATGACATCAATATCGTTTAAAATCATTTTACAGTGTGTTTCCTGGCGCGATACACTCGCGTCGAGCGCAAAAAATAGACTCGACGCCGAAACGGTCTCTTCAGCATCCGGTGTGAACCCAGCGTTAATAAATAACTCACAATGAGTCGCTTAACATACGTCACATACTACGTTGCTCTGATTGGTTGTAGGTCTATCCAATTGAGACAAGAGGCATTTTTTTTTCTGGTTCAGTTGTAACACGCCCCATAATCACAGCCCAATGGAGCGGTATCAGACTCACATTCTGACTAGATTGTCGCGGCGGAGAACCCCTGGACAGCTCTACACGTTGACTCAACAGTGTGGAAGGATGCTGCGCCAGCTCCAGCTCCCACTGCGGGGCTACGCTGGGGCTCCCGCAGCCAGGCTTCGGCCCACCTGACTCTGGTTCAAAACGCTAGGTTGCAAGATTGTATCTTCGTCTTCAGTAGCCATATTTCTACAGAGGTAATAGATAGCTAAAAATCAGGGCACATGTATCTCGTGAAGGAGGGGGGGTGATAGAGGGGGGCGGGGCACTCAAAACAGGTCAATCTGAGGAGGGCTGTTTTAAATGATCCTTGTGGTATTTTGACCAAAATATGTTACAGACATTTCATTAAGACCCCAAGGAACCATATCAACTGTGGCAAAATGGGCATACGATGGGTCCTTTAAGACAACACATTGAATTACACAGTGCAGTTTTGTTATTATATGACAGTTAAGACATGATTATAATATCATACCCGCTTGTGGACCTCATTGTACTGTGTTTCCTCTGAGGGTTTGGAAAAGGGGTGCGGAACAGCCAATTTCATATGCAGGTAATAACGGTGAGTAGGGATGGGACTTTACAGGAGTTTTCATGTTCGACTATTAATAACGTTATTGAACAATTAATCGATAATTATCTTAGGCATGAACCCACCATGGTTTCCCCCCTACCCATCACCCCCACATGCATTAAGGTCAAACACGCACACAACAGGACTGATATCTCAAAAATAGCTTTATTGATGTAGTGATTAAAAATGGTTCAGAGATGACAGTTAATGTCAATTCGGTTCAACAAGTATCCAGAATAAGACGGGAAGGGAGGCTGAGATATCAGAACAAAATACAATTTATTTAATAGATGCAAATGATTTAAAACAGACTGCTCAAACAGTAATGTGACATGTGCAAAGGTTGGAAAAGCTGGCCTGGACTTGATATAAATGACAGCTTAAAAAAGAGAGAAATTAGAGGCTCCAGACCAAATTGTACAATGCTAAAATATCATGCATTAAAGACCAAACATAACACACTTTAAGAAAATCACTGCAAACGATATACAACAACAAAATGAAAAAAGAGGGCCTCTACTTTATGGAGCCAATAATTCACCACCATTCAAGTCACTACCACTGAATTGCACAGTACCAGTCAACCATATATACAAATTTCGAGGACCACTTTTTTCCACTTGCGTAATATTTCAAAAATTAGACATGTCCTTTCACAAAAAGATGCAGAAAAACTAGTCCACGCCTTTGTTACATCGAGACTGGACTATTGTAATTCATTATTATCAGGCTCCAGCAGGAAGTCGTTAAAGACTCTACAGCTTGTCCAAAATGCTGCAGCACGTGTCCTGACGAGAACAAAGAGAAGAGAGCACATTTCTCCAATATTAGCATCGCTACACTGGCTTCCAGTTAAATCTAGAATAGAATTTAAAATTCTCCTCCTCACCTTCAAGGCCCTTAATAATATAGCGCCTTTATACCTTAAAGAGCTGTTAATACCTTATAAACCCACTAGAGCACTCCGCTCCCAGAATTCAAGCCTACTTGTCGTCTCTAAATTCTCTAAAAGTAGAGTAGGAGCCAGAGCTTTTAGCCATCAAGCCCCTCGGCTGTGGAATAATCTACCACTTTCAGTTCGGGAGGCAGTCACCATCTGTTCGTTTAAAAGTAGGCTCAAAACCTTCCTTTTTGATAAAGCTTATAGTTAGAGCTAATTAGTGCGCCAGAACGTTACTTGTTCTATTTTATGACACATGACACACGGAGCTTCTCTTTCCAGCTTCTCCTTCCTCTTCTCCATCCCTATCCCCCTTCCCCGGAATCCCTTTGCTTTATCACCCGCAGATCCAGGGCCTCTGTGGCCGCACCATGGATTACGGTTTGTGGATCGCGCACCGGGGGTCGCGGTGTTGGATCCAGTGTGGCGGATTCTGAGTCATGTGGGCTGATCGTGGTGCTGGTGGCGGACCCTGTGTCGCGTTGGCATTGGGCACGGGCGGTGGACCAGGACCGCAGTGGTGGCTTGTGATGGGTCCTCCTGGTGGGCGGCGGTGGACGGTGACTGAGGACTGAAGTGGCGTCTGGTCTGGATGGTGGATCGTGGTCTAGATGGTTGCTGAGCATGGACTGTGCTTCATCATTGCTGCTAGAGACTTCGATTATTGATGATGTTCTCCTGCACGTGGCATCTATTGCACTTCTGTCCGTCCTGGGAGAGGGATCCCTCACATGTGGCTCTTTCTGAGGTTTCTACATATTTTTACCCTGTTAAAAGGGTTTTTTGTAGTTTTTCCTTACTCTTGCTGAGGGTTAAGGACAGAGGATGTCACACCCTGTTAAAGCCCTATGAGATGAATTGTAATTTGTGAATATGGGCTATACAAATAAAATTTGATTGATTGATTGATATATATTGCACCTTGCCATAGAACAAAACAAAATAACACAAAGAAACAAATGATCAAACCAAATAATCTAAATGAAATCTAAAGTGGGAAAAAACAGTGACCGTAACTATTTTGCTGCAGGCAGCCCTATAAAACAAACACTTAAACAATTTAAAAACACATTTATAATATTTAAAAACATTTACAAAACACATCCTTATCTCATACCTTTAATTCATTAAAATAAAGCAGGGACAGCGTGCATCCACGGTGACGCCGACACCGTCGCACACACTCGCACACAGACACAGCTTCACGCTGGGCTCTAAGGACCAACTTCAGTTACAATTTGCGGACACTTTCTCTGTGATCTCCGTTAATATTATATAACTTCCAGCAACTTACCGCGACAAACAATTGTGACCACACATGCTGCGCTCACGCTAAACGTCCGCACACATCCACAGGACCGGCAGTGGGGAGAGAGAGAGAGAGAGGACGAGGGAGAGTGCTAAGGTGTCCCTAAATAAACTCCTCCGCCTCCCCGCAGCCTATAGGAGTTGCCGTCCTGTCAGGTTAATTAACACATCCAGAGCGGGGAAAATGACACTGCTAAAAGTATAAAACTTTGTTAAGAACTGACCCGCTACATTAAGGAAATACGCCATTTTGTAGTCAAGTTTAGTTTTCACAGCGTATTATGCCATCCGACGGCTTTTAACAGGTAGCGATTGCAACCCATCACTGCCTGGCTACAGCATAGACCTTTCAAATGAAATGAATGTATAATAATAACATTGGAAAATCATTTTAAAAATAAATAAACACAGTCTAATGACTTACATCCATCGTTTTAAACGTCAGGCTCTCGACGCTGTTGGCAGTGTGTCTCTCTGAAAAACTCTGTGAGAAGGACTGCCGATTTCTAGCTTGCTAGCTCCTTTTTTACTCAGCCTTCTTCTCAGCCAACCGTTGCTCCAAACGATTGGTCAATGTTTTTCTGGATGGAATACGATATCCTGGTTCAATAAATCCAATTAGTTCTCGGAAACCCTCGCCGTCAGCCAGACTTAAAGGCAACATGTCTTTGACAATCATGTTAACTATGCGTTTGGTAATTTTGTTAGCTCGCTTGTCATCACACGTCCTCCTAGCTAGTGTAGCCTGAATGGTTTGCTGCTGGAGCCCTCCGCTGGTGCTGGCTTCTCTCGAATTTACGTTCGGATGTATATTTCTTAAATGATATATTAGAGGAGATGTTGTACTATGGTAAGCAGGGCCGGCCCAAGCCTTTCGGGGGCCCTAAGCAGAATTTGATATTGGGGCCCCCCCTCCCACCTAGCGGAGTCATTTGCGCTCGACGATTATTGACAAAAATGTCACACTACAATGATTTGACAATGAATTAATTGACATTATCAATTGTATTAATACTGAATTACGTAGATGTGATTTCCTGTATTTTTTATATGGCCAGCTGGAGAAGGGAAATACCTAAATTTAAGCATATTCATAGCATTTTGCTTTTTGACTTATTGAGATGGTGACTTAGGCTTGGGCTTCAGTGCCCCTTGACCTCTTGGGCCTGGAAGGCTCATTCAGTTGCTCTCATGCCAAAAATATTCTAGACTTTTGTCCCTTGATAGACCCCTGTATTATTATAGTCATTATTTACACCAAAACAGTCACCTTTTAACCTTAGAGGGCACTTAGATCACAGATTTATTTTAAACTTTCATATTCAAAGTAGAGCATCAAGTGTGGTTTACTGAAGTTAAATTGTAAAATAATTAAATACAACAGCATTTGTATTTTTTTTTAAAGTATCAGTTTAATTTCAACAGATTTGTAAATGTGCAATCTTAAACTGAAATCAAAATACACAAACATTAGTATTATCAAAAATAACATTAAAAAATAAAAAATAAATAATGATAGTGCCTCTGTATTCCAAACAAACGATCACAAACATATTAAATAAATAATTTGCAACTGTGCAAATGCGTATTAAGTTAGCAATTTCCAATTACAAAATAAAACCAAAATAGACAAGCATGAATATAATAAAAAATAGAACGTTACATAGATACATAGATTAAATAATGAAAGTGACTCAGTATTCAATTAACCTTTTAAACCCCATTAACTAATTGTCTACACGTATAATGGTAATGAAAGCTTCGACCATTAGATTTTTTGGGGAAGGTGAAGGTGTCACTAATTTGCACTGGCCCTCTTCTTACCAGATCAGTCCTTTGTGAGTCAGACAGGAATGCTGACCATTCAGCTGGGTCAATTGGAGGAGCTGTTGATCCACCTTGATAGCTGGTGCTTGTTGAGGGAGTGGATGGGACATCCATAGCAGTGGATGCTGTAGAAGGACCTGTAGGGACATTAGATACAAAAATAGAATCATAACATAACACAAGATATTTCACAGTTAAGTAAGGCAACATAAAACAAAAACTGTTAGATTAACTGACCTGTTATGCCGGCAGAGGTTGAAGTCGGTGTATCAGTGACTGTCAATGCTGGTAACTGTTCCTCAATGGGTAAAAGTTCTTCCTCACTTTCAGGTGACTGTAAGTCTGCTGGGGGTGAACCTGCAAAGATAAAATAAATAAATCAACAAATAAAAAAAATGTAATTATTTTTTTTTAAATGTGTCATGTCATATTAAAAGACTATGTAGCCATTTGCCATCAAGAAAAACCTCACCTGCTGTATCATCAGCTGTGGAGGCACTGACACTTGATGACACATCGGGGGCAGGTACAGTTGGTTGTGCTCCAAAATACTTCAACAGTGTTCCTGAAAAAATAACATTGCAAAAGTGCATAGTTGATAGTGAGTTTATGAAAAATGAGTTTATTTTGCCATCATTACTTACACTCATCAACAAACAATTCCACACCTAACCATTCCTATTCTAGTGAGGCAAAATAAGGCACAGCCTAATTGCAATGTGGTGAACACTTAACATCCTAAATATAATATTAATACAATATAAGTATATTTTTATCACAGACGTCTCCTCACTTCAACATGGTGTTTTCTCATAAAGACCAATAGGCCATCTCTCAACAAAGATCTTAGAGCAGAGCGCACATTGTGCTCCGTCTTTGGCTGAGATGTCACTTTTACTAACGTGCACAAGCACAGCAATGCTAGCTTGCATCCCTTACACCTAGAAGGTTAAGTTCACCTTTGGCTGTTTCCTCCAATATAAACCGATATCTCACGGACTAAGACTCTGCACTTAGTCGCTGTCAGACTCACCACTATGTCACATTTATAAAACAGTACTGTTTTCATGTAGCTAGCTACTAGTGCTAATGTCCACCTCAGTCAGCGAGCTAACGTTAGATTAAGCCTGGCAAGAGCTAGCAGTACATGTTTGATTGAACATCCTAAACACTGCCAATATCGTTGACATGAACACCTAGATAAATGTATATTAATGAGATACATACACTGTTGATGAATATAGCTCATGTGATGTCAAATATAAGATGACATTAACTCGCTAGCTAGCTAGCTAACTCCTATGATAGCTTGAGCTGCTCCTCCCTCAAATGAGTTCAAAACATATTTTAAATAATCATGCAATCATACCTTTATCTTGCTCTTTTTTGTCATCTTCTGTCCTTTTCTTTTTCCGTTTTTGGGCACCAGAGAGATACGTCCTTTTAGATGACATGCTTATATATGTCCCTTCCAACTTAACCTTGAGTATTATGCAGTGTCTGTCCATGACCGCGAGTTATCTGTCAGCAGATTGAGCACGCAGTTGATATGCATGACTTGAACGCTGGCAGATATATTGATCGTAAAATCAGAATTTTCTTGTATAGATGTATTCTTTATTTCATTCAATCAGGTCACTTGTTTAAGTTATTTAATATTATTATTATTTTAAATTATTTTTAATTATAATTTTTTTTTTCCGATAGGGGGCCCCCTGGCGGTCAGGAGGCCCCAAGCTCCCGCTTGTATCGCTTATGCCTCGGGCCGGGCCTGATGGTAAGTCAATACAGCGTCACAGTAACTGCAGCGGACTTGAGAAATGGTCCCTTACTTCACTTCTCCTTGCCTGCTTCATCTTTTCTCATCTGCTGTAGGAAGTCGCGCTTGCGCAAGATACCGGAAGATGTTGTTCTCATAATGCGCAGGACTAAAACGATTATTCATTAGGCTTGGATTTTTATTCAAATTAATTCTTAATGACAAATAATCGATCATCGATTATTCATTACCAACCCTAACGGTGAATCATTATACATCAGGGTTGAATGGCCATCATGCCACCACATTCGTCAGGACCAAGTTTGAGTCACACAGTTGAATGTTATTAATGTGCACTTGTTTTCTGTTTAAACACAAACACTCATTTTCTGACGGAGCCGTTATAGCAATATGAGTGATGTCAATTGCGCCGGCTACATTTGGGAAACAGCTGCAAATTGCCTTTTGAGGTTGGCCTGCTATCCCACAGTGTGAGGGGCCTCTTTGATATGCTTAACCTGTCACATTTAACATAATCATATTCAATCAATAACTCAATCAAATTTTACTTGTATAGCCCATATTCACAAATCACAATTTGTCTCATAGGGCTTTAACATCGTGAGACTCTGTCCTTAACCCTCAGCAAGAGTAAGGAAAAACTACTAGTAAAAATACGTAGAAACCTCAGAGAGAGCCACATGTGAGGGATCCCTCACCCAGGACGGATGGAAGTGCACTAGAGGTCAAGTGTAGGTGAAGCCTTCATCATGGGCCAGGAAATCGTTAGTTACGTATTGTAACTCTAGATTCTATGAGTATAGGTTTCGCCCTTTAAGGCTGTTGCTAGTGGGTTTATCCCTCATGCGCATGCGCAGCACTGAAAGCTTTGGTCCACGCCCACCAACTTTGGTTCCCATCCCGGTCTCACCTTGTATAAATTGGGGTGAGACCAGCCGCTAGCTTCCCTACTAATAGCTTTTTCTTCAGCCATAAAGGAAAACCAGTGAGGCCCAAGACTTAAAGGGCTGCGCCTTTACTCATAGAATGAAGAGTTACAATACGTAACTAACATTCTATATCATATAGGCTTCGTCCTTTAAGGCTATCGCTAGTGGGTTAAAGGCGAAGCTCGATGTAGTCCATGCCTCCTTGGGTCTGTACAGTACCACAAGCATAAACACATCTGCCCAATAACCAACAAACCATTCCAGGCATCATAATGGAATATGAAGAATATTTCCATGATAGAATGGTCAAGAATATGTACTGCTGTAAGACGTGGCAGACGAACGTTACGCACTGTAACAGTCCAGCAAGTACAGAGTAGAAGTCAGACAGCTCTCCCCAGCTCTACCGATGGGAGGGAGAGCGTCATTCAGATGCATCCAATAAACCATCACTCTGACAAAACACTCAGTACAGAGTGAGCCATGGAAAAACGGGAAACATCCCGCAGGTAAAAGCGGATGAAAGAACAGGGGGAAGACCAGGAAGCTGCAGTGCAGATATCCTCCACTATCATTCCTCCATGCAAAGCAGCCGAGGAAGAAAATCCTCTGGTGGAATGCGCTCTGATGCTCTGTGGGGGGTCCATGCCTGATGAGACGTAAGCCTGTGAGACGGCCTCACCGAGCCAGTGAGACAGGCGCTGTGCCAACAGGGGGAGCCCTTTAGAATGCTCGCTGTAATGCACAAACAGACGCTGTGAACGTCGCACCATGGCCGTGCGCGCCACGTAACAGGCCAGTGCGTGCACAGGACAGAGAAGATGGGAAGTGGCCTCTTCCTCTGAATTGTGAGGGGGTGGGAAAAAGACTCCAAAGAGATCACCCTTGATAGTACAAGAGGTTAGTTCCAAAATATAAAGGAATTGTGCATTTTGTGATAAAAGCATGAAATGTGGTACACTTATAGCCAAAGGCATTCTCAAAAGATTTGGATGTGGAGCCATCATGAATTTTCAATATGGCGCCCATGGCAGCCATTTTTCAAAATGTCCGCCAGCAACAACTGTTTTCTTATGAATGATGGATTTAATATGATATTTCAGACTTATTTACCATTCATACTACTTGGTAAATGTCTTTTGGATAGTGGAACATTTTCATTGAAAATTCAAAATGGCCACCAACTGGTTAGATATGGATGATCTCTATGTTTACTTACCCTCTGGTTGTAGAGTCTGAGCCACTGCCACAGCCAGCACCACAACATCAATATCAACTGTTTGAATCATAATTTTGTGGTGGCCGTTTCTTGCTGCATGGGCTACGTGCAATAACATGTGACTATCCGCTTCCTCATGCGTGCAAGGAGCAATCGATGTCCTATCTGGGAGAGGTGGCTTGCTAAGGACTTCCATGTCACTTGTGATGACAAGCTGTTTATCCTCCTGCACAAACCATCTGAGCAGAGCCTCCGAGAGAAAGGCAAACAACTCAGTCTTATTGCTGTCAACTCTAAGAAAGTTTTGCCAGTTCCTGGGAATGGCTGCATCACCTACCACACGTCTCTGAATTCCAGTGCCACGCTTTGCTCTCGTAGCAGCTTTCAGAGAGTCAGACAAGTAGCGGTCCCACACCAGATCAAGCCTGGACACAGTTTCAAACTTTCTGGTCAGATATGGAATGAAGATCACATGGGCATAGTCATTGAAGGTTTTTACTGAACTTGGTTTCAGCATCTGGATGATGGCTGCCCCATCTACAATGGTGCAGGTAACCTTTGGACTGTCAGAGTATGCACTGTGAACTTGTTCCAGGCATGGAAGCAGATCACTCTTCACTCCCAGTCGGAGACCTCCCCCATCAGAAAGCGCTGGTGGACATGGTTGGTTCTCGTGTCGAAAGAACTCCTCTAGGTTTCCATCTCGGGTCTGGCAAGCAATGAATAACCTTGAAAAGAGCTCCATGTCCTGTTTGAGAGAGACTATTTTCTGTTTCGGTTTTGATACTCTCCTCACGGTTGAAGTACCAAACACCAGAAGCTTATTTCTTGGTATGGTGTTGTCCACTGTCTTTGTTCTCTCAACAAGGCGTTCTTTGGTGAAAGCTTCAAATTGGTGCTCTCCTATCTGCTTCACCTTTCTGACTACCTCAGCAGCTGAAGGTCCAGCAAGTTCCTTTGAGTGGAGAACAATCAGGTCCTTGCTTTCCTCTTCAAATGGATTTCCAAAGTGTTCCATTGCACTGACCAAATATTGTACATCTTTGATGAATGAGACCTGGATACTTGTTGTTTGGTCATGGTCACGTGTGTTATCTGATTTCTTGGAATCAATGTCAAACTCTTGTATGGATCGTGCAACTTCTGGTCCTGCTACCATCCATCGCAATAGTGCAGATGGGTTGTCAGTAAGGCCCACAGCACCACCATCTCCTTTAATGCAAGCATTCATCTGCTCATGGGCCTGGTCAATGGCCATAGAGGAGAACACATTTTTTGTCTTCTGGACAGTGAATTTGCCTGCCTTGAATGCCTGAGCTACGTTAGGGTGTGTCCTTGGTAGTTCAGCCATGTCTCTCAGGTGAACTGGAATCCATCTTGCATAATGGGTGTGATCCATTGCATGAAACCATTTGGCTAGTTCTGTTAATGCATCAAGGTACATGGAGAAAGATGCCTCTTGCAAGGATCGCACAAAGACTAGGACAAGCAGCTCTAGCTCAAGAACAATAGACCAGTATTGAAATTGTGGGATGTTTTCTGCTCTCTGGCTGCACCAAACTTCAAAAGCTAGAGGAACTTGATCTGTTTGAGTTTCACAATAGTTGTCATAAGCTCGGTGCTGCAGAACATTCAGAGCTGCTGCTGTAATTTGATGGGCTCTCCTGGTGCGTGATACATGGGCTGCTTTGAGGAAGGAGTCAGCTGTCCCTGGAGATGAGATGTCAGCTTGAACTAGTGCTTCAACCCAACCGCTTCCTTGCAACCAGTTCCCCAACAAATTGTTTTGACAGGGCATATAATGGTTGGTCAAATGTGACGACTGGACTCTGGCCAGGATTCAAGTGTTCCACCGATTTACTTATGACATCAAGTCAATGCTTGATCATAGCCACAGTATGAGCACTTTCCTGAAAAAGTGGAAGAAGAACAGTGGAACATGTGGCACGAACTCCTGGTGTCTGGCGGCTAGCATGGAAGGCAGCCCAAGAGGTATCCAATGAATCACCTGCAGGTCTCTTGTTTTCAATGACCTCAGTTGCATTATCTAACCACTGGTACTCTTCCTTGGTATGCTGGCCGATGCCATCTCTAGTGAGTGATTGTACTTTCATTTCTGGAACCTGTGAGACCTTGATATTGCTAGCAACAGGGGGAACCTCAGTGTAGTATGCTGGCAATCGGTCAATGGTCCTGGAACATCCTCCATCAGGGCCACTCAGTACAACAAGGCTTCGGTCAGTTCCTTCACCCACAAAAGACGGATGCTGGATTAAAGAGATTGCCGTGCCATGGAAAGAATCCCTAGCTGTTGTTGAACTGGGGTTATGATCAATATTGTCAACAGCAGCAGTGGTAAACACATGACTGCGCAACTGTGGAGGGCATACCACTTGCTCTCTATGGAACTGCTGGCAGACATGGTTTCCCATCTGAGTTGACAGCTGTAAAACACGATCATAGGATACGCTCAAGCCCAGATGTGCCATTTTATCTACAAGTTCCCTTTTACGTGTGTGGGCATGCTGCATCAGTCCTATGTATAATGGAACTGGCGTCTCCTGTGCAGTACTGTGTCTGACAAAAGCTGCTGTGTTTGATGCCCGCTTGTGCTTAACACTGTTGAATTTCAGCAACTGAGCAATAGTAAGTGCTGCAGAAGATGCTGCTTCTTCCATCTGGTCTTTGATGCTAGGTCCCTCTAAGATCATGTTAATAAGGGTAAGCAACAGCTGTGGCACAGAGTCCTCTTGGCATTTTTCAGGGAAACCATTAAATGGTTTGGCCTCACCGAAGATGTTACGTCGGACAATCTGTGCAGCACGTGCAATGTGCATAGCATCTTCGTTGTTATCCTGCTCACAGGCTTTGGCAAGAGCAGTGCCAATGTCAGATTCAAAGGCCATTAGGACATCTCTCCCCTTGGTGTAAGCTCGCATATCGGGGAACTCTGCAAGAAGTCTCTGTTTCAGCCGTGTAGAGTGAACTCTGTTATCAACCTCTACACCTAGCTGTTCCATCCATGACTTTTAGAGCTGGGCAAGTTCAGCTAGTTTAAATAGGTGCCGACCCATCTTGCTGTCTGGTCTCTTCTATATAAAGCACCAACTGAGCAAACACAACACTAGAAGTTTACGCTGCATGTCCCTGGCCATTACCTTGAAGACCTTCTAAGTTTGCCCCTCTGGCACGATTATAGAGACCTATTAGGCATCTGGTATGATACTTAGCTTCTATAGCCACCATGTCCCCAGCACTAAGTCGTCAAAGCAATTCTGTGTCTTGGCGTAGGGTTGCAGCAGCGCGCACCCGATTGTCCAATTGGAAGGTTGCAGCCTCATGAAGGCCTTCATTGCCAGCAGGCTGTTTACAAAAAAAACAGATGTCTTCCTGTCTCATTTCAGGAGTCCGGATCGGTTGGGACCTTCTGAGTTTCGATTCTGACTGTTGATCAGGACATTCACCCGAAGCTCGCTTTTTTGCTCTTTGCAACTTGGTTTCGTTGTACTTCAGCCTGCATGTGTGATGGTATTGTGCTTTGTTTGCAATCATGGCAGCTTCAATACCATGGCCCTCATCCAGTCTTCCAATTGACAACGTTGAATAGAGCTGACCAAGTTCATTAAACTGGATTAACTGCTCCGCAAGTGAAGTGTATCCACTCCCCTTGACTGCTCGCGTGGACTGCAAAGGATATCTCAATGCCTCTGCCGTGTGCTCTTGGCATATAATGCAGAGATTCCAGTCAGTCTTGGCTGTGCAAGATGTTGATGGTCCTTGACCATCAAAATTCACAAGCTGGAACTTCTTCGACATTTTGTCAGGTAAGAAAAACAATGTCTGCAGTAGTGGCAGAGGGGTTATCCTTTTACCACCTTTTACTACAGGGAAACACAATCAAGTATGGGACACAACTAGGTTCGGATAACATTACCCTACACCTAGCCCGATCGTTCATCCAGTACCATTTAATTCCTGTGCGATCTGTACACCATCCGGGTAACTATATGAAAATCATATAAAGCCCCGTTACCCTTGGCTCGGCTCTCCCGCGCTGGCACATCCTGTCCATTCAGGTGCGGCTATCTAACTACATCTAACTCTGTAAGCTAAGCAGATGTGGGCCTAGAATTAGATAGCATTTAGGAAACTAAACTACACTACCACTTAACTTACACCACAACTAGCACATTAAATACAGAAAAGGGCAATGGATGGGTTTCCCAAAGGAAAAAAGCATGTTCTTAGCAGAGGTGTGGACTCGAGTCACATGACTTGGACTCGAGTCAGACTCGAGTCATGAATTTGATGACTTTAGACTCGACTTGACAAAATGTAAAGAGACTTGCAACTCGACTTGGACTTCAAAATCAATGACTCGTGACTTCACTTGGACTTGAGCCGTTTGACTTGATAAGACTTGCTCCTTTCCCCAAAACACAAAGATTAAAAAGTATGTTATTAAGGAGCGCTCTGTATCTGTCATCGTGTTTGTGTGCGTCTGTGTGTGTGTGTGCAGCGCCGCCGCTCCCAAAACGCGCACTACGCGCTGTGCGTCGGGCACCAAGTCCTGAGGGGGCACCAAAAAAAAGCAACTGAAAAATTATCATAGTTATTATAATTATGTAGCCGAGCGTTTGGTTTTATCATAAGTCCGGCTTCAGCCAACAAAGGACACGAGAGCAGGTCATGCGTTCGGGACAGCACACCCGTTTATTCTCCGTTCATTTTACAACTTCACTCATCACAGCACCCACTTCCTTTAAAACCCCCTTTCAAAATAAGAGTCACTACCAACAACCCACTTAAAACCGGAAATACAAATCAACCCTCAACAATAACGTCATAAAATAAATTAGCTTACAATTATAATGCCGATATTATTTCAGTATAGAAATATTAGGTACCTTTTAGCCATGTAGATCACAAAAAAGGCAGAACAAGAGATATATTAAATTGCTCAAAAAAAGTTAAAGGAGATTGACTATTCTTGTTTGTACTTATTGATGATTATTTAACGTAATCATAGAGGAGTTATGCTTAGGGCACCAAAATGGCTCGCAGCGGCAATTGGTGGAATCATACTACGAGCACATCGTGCACAAATGACTGACAGACTTTTGGCCAATTTGGTCTTTTGCAAATGCAATTCAGCATAGGGCCCTGACATATAAAAAGCACAACCCTGTTCATTGTTATGTTCAAGTATTTGTTATGTTTCTCACATGTACACACACACACAGACAATATGAGGTAAGATAAATGAGATGAGATAAACACAGGACAGGACAGAAATGTTCATGTTCATGTATTTGTTATGTTTCTCACATGTACACACACACACAAACAATATGAGGTGAGATAAATGAGATGAGATAAACACAGGACAGGACAGAAACTGCTGTGGAACTAGTTAAAATGCAAAATACAATGTTAGCACTTTTGTACAAATAATTACAGTTGCACTTGTTTTTTCAAATGTGTTCATTCTGTAGGAGTGGTTTAAAATGAAGAATATTCTTGCAAAATATGAGTTAAATGTTAAAAATGACTGGTTAATAGTGCAATAGGGAAGTGCAATGTTGGCACAATTTTTGTTCTGTAATTTCAATTGCACTTGTTTTAATAAATAAATAAATACAGATTTTAAAAGCATACATGATCTGTGTAAATATATTATTACTCAGTGATCAAAAGGACTCGAAAAGACTCGAAACTCAAACAGCAGGACTTGGACTTGACTTGAGACTTGTCAGTCTTGACTTTGGACTTGACTCGGGACTTGCCTGTCTTGACTTGGGACTTGACTCGGGACTTGAGGGCAAAGACTTGAGACTTACTTGGGACTTGCAAAAAAATGACTTGGTCCCACCAATGGTTCTTAGCCTACGCACGTGCTTTGTGCCCATTGTGATGCATGGGCACGTGCGTAGGTTAAGTATGTGCTTTTTTCCTTTGGGAAAATGATGAGAAGGAGCCTGGTGATCTCGCGACATTGGGTAACATTTCAATTACAATAAAATAGATGATAGTGTACTTGAAATTATAGATTTAATTTCAGAAATATGGCTGCCATCTTGTTGTAGGTGACCAGTGGTCACCAAGTGTGACTATTGTGGTCACCATTTCTGAGTTAGAAGGAAGCTTCTGGCCAATTGTAAAGTTCCAAATTTGAATTCTGCACAAAGAAAAGGAAATAAAAAATAATACTGGTTTGACACCGAGATCACCCATATCAGACAGTCATAAAAGTGATGGCTGCAATCTTGAAGATGTCAGCCATCTTGAATATTTAATGACAAATTTAGATTATCCAAAAGACATTTACCAAGTACTATGTATGGTAAATAAGCCTGAAACATCATATTATATCCATCATTCATAAGCGAACAGTTGTTACTGACAGCCATTTTGAAAGATGGCTGCCATGGGCGCCATTTTGAAAATTCATGGTGGCTCCATATCCAAATCTTTTGAGAATGCCTTTGGCTATAAGTGTACCAAATTTCATGCTTTTATCACAAAATGCACGATCGTTCTGGTTACCAGCTGCACTATGATCGGAAAGAGCTTGGATGCTTTTTAGGTGTAAAAGCAGGATTAGGGCGTAGAATAGCCAAGCTGCCATCTCCTTGGATCTGAAGACATGAAGGTGCCACAGAGAGAGCATACAAATCACTAACCCTCTTTGCAGATGTCAAAGCCAACAACAAAGCTGTTTTGACTTACAATAATTGAAGCAGAATTTGCTCCAACGGTTCTAAAAGAGCCTTTACCAATGCAGAACCAGTGCTAAATCCCACTGAGGGGCCAAGGAACGTGACACTGGCTGTCTCTTCTTACGCCCCTCAGGAAACACTTCGTCGGAGGATGACTGAAAACTGTTCTGCCACGAACCCCTCATGACAGGAAGAAATAGCAGCAGCATTTGACTTAACTGTGCTGAAAGCCAAATTCCTATCCATCAGTAGCTGGAGGAATGACAACACCTGAGGCAGGGGACACACAGTGGGATCCAGACTCCTGTCTACACACCAATGCTGAAAAGCGCTCCATTTGGATGTGTATGAAGCTCTGGTAGATGCACTGCCCGTCACGAACTGGGCGGGGAGAGCGGAGCTTTTCTTCCAGTTTATCGTGAAGCCCAGACTCGACAGATGACACACTGTTTTTATCTGTAAAACAGCTTCTTCCCTGGAGCGAGCTAATAATAGCAGATCGTCCAGGTAGAATAGCACTCTCATCCCTGCCCTGCGTAACGGCTCCAGCGCCGTTTCCACACACTTAGAGAAAGTGCGTGGAGCCAGAGAGTAACCGAACGGCAAGCGGTTGTACTGATACTGTATCCCCTGGAATGAGAAGCGCAGATATCGCCTGTGTTTCGAAACGATCGACACGTGGAAATATGCATCCTTCAGATCTATGGAGGTGAACCAGTCTCCCTGGTGAGCACACTCCAACACTTGTCTGATTGGGGGCATGTGAAATCGTCTCTCCATGATCGACTTGTTGAACTGAGACTAGTCGAGGATGAGTCTCACTGCTCCTGTCTTTTTTGGAACCAGGAAAAAAAACGAGTAAAACCCCTGTCTCTCCTCTCCCTGAGGAATTTTGGAAATTGCCTTTTTTCTCAAAAGTTCCTGTAGCTCTGACTGGAGATCGAGAGAATGTTCATGAGATGAGTAAGGCTCTGAGAGGGGGCGTACATCTATTTGGCACGTTACGGTTGTCATGGTGACGAGCCAGGCCAGAGCCTTGACCCCCGTTGATCACTTCGGAGAACACTCCGGAACAACCCATGACGCGTCAATGTCAGAAACTGTCGTTTAGGATGTCTTTTTTTATTTTATAAGGCTCCTGAACGCATCTCTTATGAGCTTGAGAAAGGAGGAAGGGAGACGCTGAGTGCAGACAGAGGAGAATGGTGCTGTCCATACGAGGCGTGGAGATGACTCTCGATGGCTCATGGACACACTTACTGTCAACAGAAAAAGGTGTGGGGGAACACTTTGTTTTTGTGACAGAGGAGATGTACTGACTTAGTGTCGTGAGTCTGTGCCGTGTATCAATGGGTAGCTCACACAGTGTGGAGGATGTGTGTGAAACAGTGACAGCAGAGTCAGTTACCTCGGGAAAAAAACATATCATATCACACATAACCCCCCAAAAAGTGAAAGTCTCCTCCACTGTTTCCTGGGGGGTTCCTCCAGTGGGTTGGACCAGGTACAGGCTGCTCGTCGAGTCTTCCTCCACCGCAGTGTGTGCCGTGCAGCCGGCGGGCCCGAATGGGGAGGTGGGGGTTGGACAGGTGGAGCAGGGGGCCGAGAAGCTGACGCGGGACGCCTCGTCCGCTGATGAGAAGGAGCCCGGTGATCTCGCGACATGTGCCTCCTGAACCTATCGGCCTCATCTGCAGTCTTTTGCATGTCGTCGAGAGCCGTCTGCAGCCGGGGCCCGAAGAGTCCGTCCAGACAGATGGGAGCCAACCAGGAGCTCCTTCCGCACCCCCCCCCCCCCCCCCCCCCCCCCCCCGCCCGACAGGTTGGAAAGGTTAAGCCAGACACACCGATGGATTAGAGTCTGCCAGGCTGTAATGCGGTACTTCGCCACAGTGACGGCCGCACTCAGGGTGAGAAGTGTGCTCGAAGCTTTGGTCAGGTCCTCTGCAAGATCGGCCGGGAGGTCAGGTTTGATGGTCATTGACTTCAGCCAGTGCGACAACAGCGCTACGTTGTTAGCCGCTGCTATCGCCTGGGCAGCACACTGGTGCGAACGATCCGCCAGCCTTATCACCATCTGACTCGAAGGGGAGGGGGGCGTGGGCCGCCTTCCACCGAGTGGATTAACTTCTACTCCGAACACGGAAGCCAAGCATTGCTCCAGTGGAGGCACAGAAGGAAAGCCTTGGTCGGAGAACTCCACCCCCCTTGTGATGGGAACGTAGGACAACACCAGCGCCTTAAATTTGCCCGGTTCCTCCGCTGCCCTGGTCTGGTACGCGTTGATACCCGGGAAACAGGGCCAGAACACGTCCTCCCGTGCACACACACACATTTTCTCTCGCTTCTGGTATATATCACATGATGGCCTGATACAGTGATGATTTCAAAAATGAATGTGAATTTGAGTGACTTTCAAAAATGAATGTGAATTTGAGTGAACCTCACTTAAATTAACATTCATATTATTGAAAGTGAATAGTTCAGTTCATCGTTCACTGAGAGGGACCGAGCAGGAAGACCAGAGAGCCACAGAGTTTCTTTGAACGAAAAGTGTGTTTTTATTTCAGTTCCCATTACCAAAAAGTAAAAAGAAAATCTCACAACCGGTAAAAGGCAAATTATCCTGTTGACAGCATCACCACAAAAAAACAGCCCCCCTCGACTGAGAGATAGGAACATATATGGTGGCTGGTCAAGCCACTCAAAACAAAGAGGGGGATACACATAGACAGGCTAACGCTGAAAACAAACTACCGCCACAACATAACATCCCCGTATTAGACCATACCATATTAACTAAGGAAAATGAATTAAATAGAAATAGAAAGCAATAATTAAAGATTTAACAATTACAAATAGAGATAAGGAAACCATGTCCCCTCCCATGATGGCAACAGACATGGTGCAGTCCAATTAGGACTCACAGCCAGGGCTGGACTGGCAATCGGGCATACCGGGCATTTTCCCGCTGGGCCGACGTCCCTCGAGGGTCGATGGCCGCCCCCGGATTTTTTTTAATTTTTTTTTTTTTGAAATAAATAAACTGACCGGCGGCCCACGATGTCATGTTGACGGCCCTCGGCCCATGCATGTGGGGGGGTACTAAATTTGTGTCTCAGATGTCACTTCGGCACTATTCGGTGGGTAACCTAACCAATACGCCAATAAGTGCACAAGTGCGCCATCTGAGACAGAACCAATTATTACGCCCCACCCCTTCCTGTATTTAGCTATGCGCGCGAGAGTGGAAGACGGCAATGGACAAACCAAAGCGTAAAGGTGGAGCTGAAAAGCTCAGGGCCAAAAGGCTCAAAAATCTAGCCGCAGACGCCGGAAAATGTGCTAAAATAACTGACATGTTCAGTGGAGGTGCTTCGGGAGCCCCCTCCACCTCAGGTGAATCAAGCACCACCAGCACCAGTGGACAGGGCGAGGAGGCTAGCTGTAGCGATCCACCCATGGAGACAGCACAGATGGTGGAAGGGGGTGACGTAGTATTAGCCATGAACAGGGAGGAGGAGATGATGAGTCCGTACCCGAGGCTCATGGACTGAGTGAGCCGCTGCCGGTGCACCAGGTAAGCAGCTATTAACATAAGGATAATACGTTTAGATGATGGATTTGAATTTAGCCAGCCGCAGCGATATGAAAATGATGCGTAATAGATGTGACAAACGGCTATGCTAATATGCTAATGAAAATGCTAGATGAGTAGTCATGCTGCACGCTATCATGCCTGACGGATAAGCAAGCACACAGCATAGCCCCACGATACACGCTGTTCACAGGTGGAATGCTGTAATAATAGTCGTAAACGTCTCTCGTGTAACATCAGAGGTCCAACTCAGTGTCTTGTAGCCATGCCCTTGTCTCTGGTCCCACGTCAAAGAGGCCGGCTTCCGAGGGTGGTCTGTGTAGGGGGCAGGTGGTCATAATATGTTCGACAGTCTGTTCAGGGGCACCACACTCGCATGCAGCGCTGTCTGCCAGGCCCCACTTCTTCATTGAAGATTTAAACCGACCGACCCCAGTACGCAGACGGTTCAGCAGAGTCCATTGCTGGCGTGGAAGAAGGTCTCCTGTGGCTCCATCTCCTGGATCCAAGATGTAGTGGTGGATTTGGGTTGGCCCAGCCCTCTCCCACTCCTGTGGGGGAAGAAGACGACAGCCTTCACGCGGCCTTCCCTGTGAGTAACAAGAGATGGTGCAAGACCAACTTGTGAAACGAATGTCGCCAACCAAACAAAGAGCTGGCAGGCCAAGGAACGGAGAAGCGCCCCACTCAGGACGCACGGTCATCTTGACCGTCGAAAACCGTGGTCTTCCAGTGCTCCAACTCAAAGTCGAGGGCCTCACCACCGCCAAACTCGAAATCGTACGTTACCTGGCTGATTCCAATGGGGCAGCGGCTGTACTCCTGCAGGAGACACACTGCACTAACAATAACATCCTCAAGATGCCAGGTTTCCATCTCGCTGGGTCCATTCACAGCAAGCAGCACGGAGTGGCAACCTTCGTGAGGACTGAACTAACCTGGTCAGCCACTAGCCAATCCCCACCAGGCTCCAACATCGAGTGGCTGGTTACTAAAATCCAGGAAACTTCAGTCATCAACGTATATAAGCCCCCACCATCAGAGCTGTCTGCTACGTCACTCCCGCCCATAACTGCCCCCGCCATCTACGCAGGTGACTTCAACTGTCAACACACAGACTGGGGTTACAACTACACAACATCAAACGGAGTGGCGCTGAGTGAATGAGCCTCCAACATCGATGCCCTGCTACTGTACGACCCCAAGGAGCCGCCAAGCTTCTTCTCTGCACGCTGGAACACCTCTACCAACCCGGACCTGGCCTTCGCTGTGTGCCGGAGCAATGACCCGAAACCGGAGAGACGCGTCCTAGACAGGTTTCCCCGCTCACACCACCGACCGTCCATCATTAAAGTCCCATCACTGGTGCAACCGGTACCAGGGAAACCTGTCAAAAGATGGAACTTTCGAAAAGGCCAACTGGGAGTCATTTGCTCAGGAGACAGAAAGAAGGATTGCTAGTCTGCCAGAACCTGATGCAGCCAACGTGGACACCGCCTATGAAGCCTACTGTAAGGTCCTCCTAGGAGCGGCAAAAAAGACCATCCCACGCGGCTACAACAGGAACTACATCCCTGGCTGGGACGAGGAGTGCAGCCGCCTCCTGAGCACCCACCAGAGGGCTATCTCCAGGGAAGATGTGGATGCGACTGCAGAAGCACTGCTTCAGAGACTGGACACCACACTCAGAGACAGATGGACTGAAGTTGTTGAGTCAATTGACTTTACCCACTCTAGTCAGAAGGCGTGGCAAAACATCAACCGGCTAACAGGCAGATGCACAAAGCCCCCAAGCTGCCCAGTCACAGCAGATGCCATCGCGTCCGAGCTCCTGAAAAACGGATTACCACGTAGTATTACACTACTATGGCATTACACCAGGGATGCCGGGGTGGCGGCCTGCGGGCCGGATCCGGCCCGACTGTATGTCACATCCGGCCCGCGGGTGATAAGGGTCAAATATTTTTTAGTATTTGATTTTTTTTGAAAAAAAAAAAAAGTACTAAGATGTCCAGAGGGTCAGTGAATGGGTCGCGGTGGGACATGTGACAGTTCTTGACAAATGGCTGTGGGGCTGTGTGGAATGACGGGCTCTCATTGGCTGGTTGTTGGTGGCTCAGGGGTTAATGAGGAAGCGGAGGGAGAACACGAGTGTTGATGTGCGGAGTGAGGAGACGACGCACGGACTCAGAAACTTTCCCCCGACATCGACAAGCTGGTGAACGTTAAAAGGTGTCTGGCTTCAACAAGAAGCTGAAGTAGGCTGGTCTCCCCATTTATCATAATCCAGTGTGTTATGGGTGGGAGGGTATAAAAGGGGTTGGGGTGGACTGATAGCCAGGCTGGTGCCATATAGTCATATGGGTGTGTGGAAATATGGGTTGGGGTTGACTGGTGATGACTGGCAAAGTTAATGTGCCTTATCTGTTGTTGAGCCAATTTAATCTTTTTAGATAGCTCATATTTGGCTAATTTTTCAAGAACATTTTTAGTTTTACTTATTCCTACTGGATATTCAATCACATGGCCTATTGTTGGACTACTTTATTCTGGCGCTTACTTTCTGTGACTCGTTTAGACCTACTGGCCTTCTTTTAATTTGCCAGACTGTTGAGGCAGATGTTGACTACTTCCAGACTACGTCCAGACCGTGCTACACTGCAAACTTTTTTGAACCACCATCCAAAGCAAGATGCTCCAAACACAATAGGAAAGGTCTTCACAAACAAAGGAGGTACAAGCAGGAAGTGGCTGACATACTGTGATCAACGTCCTGCTTTATTTTGTTTTGTATGCTTGGCCTTTAGCAAGCCCTCTGATAACAGTGTATTCATTACTGGAATGTCTGACTGGAGACATGCTCACCAGAGAGCAGAAGAGCATGAAAAAAGCATGGCACATAGAGCTTGTGCTGAAGCTTATTTTCTAAACTGCTCAAAATCTGACATAAACAGCCTGCTTAGAGGAAGACAGCTAACTGCTCATAGAGAGCAGATCAAGAAGAGACGGCAGGTGTTAGACCGTGTGGTGGAAGTGGTCAGAGTGATTGGAAAGAGGGGGCTAAGCTACAGGCATGAAGACAATGAGGCAATGAGGACTGCTGCCTTGATCATGACAACTTTTTGGAGATAATACTTTTGCTGGGGAAATATGATGTGGCATTGAAAGAACATCTCAGTGACATAATTCATAAAAGCAAAAAGCTCCAAGAATCTGCATCAGGCTCAAGAGGCACTCTGCTGTCTAAATCGACTGTCAACTCAGTGATTGACACAATCCTTAAGATGATCAAAGACAACATCGGCACGGAAATTCAAAAAGCCGGCATGTTTACTGTACAACTGGACACAACACAGGATATCACAGCACAAGACCAGTGCTCAGTTGTGCTTCGGTACGTCACTGATACTGTACACGAGAGGCTTGTTGCTGTGGTAAGGTGCAGTTCATCCACAAGAGAGGCCTTTGTTCAGTTGTTGAGTTATGTGCTTGATGGTCTGAACTTAGATAAACGCCTCTGCATCGGAAATGCCACAGATGGAGCTGCCAACATGCAGGGAAGGTACAGAGGCTTCTCTTCACTCTTGTCATCACAATCTCCTCACCATGTCCATGTGTGGTGCTACTCTCATGTGCTCAATCTCGTTCTTTCTGACACCACTGAAATTGTGATAGAGAGTGGATCTCTTTTTCATCTCCTGAATGACATCGCTGTGTTCATCCGAGAATCTCATCAGAGAATGAACGTATGGGAGAAGGAAAGCCACAGCAGCAGGCACAAGCGCATAGGACCCATTGGAGAGACACGCTGGTGGGCAAAGCATGATGCCTTAAAGAAAGTGTTTGGCTCATTTGGGAAACCGCAGGACTGTCTCTACATTGATGTTCTGTGCACCCTTTCAGCCATTCAAGACCAGACGACAGTGAAGTCAAATGTAAGATCCAAAGCAAGGGGATACAAAGATGGCCTTCTCAGACACGAGACCATCCTGACCGCGCAATTATTCTTGCAGATATTTGAGAAGACCACCCCACTATCCAAATACCTCCAAACAGGCGGGATGGACATCCTCCCTGCCCACAGGATGGTGATGTCCACACACAAGGCCCTTAAGGAGATGGGAAGAGATTTCCAGACAGTCAAGGATGCAACAGAGAGTTTTGTGAAGTGGGCAAATGACAAGCTGGAGGAGCAGGATGAGGAGATGGGCATGGAGGTGGAGGTTTCACTACCGCAGAGGAGGCCAAAGAAGAAGAAGTCCATGCCAGGAGAGATGGCCAAGGATGAAACTTCCAATGACCCAAGCAAGACGTATGAGGTTAAAGTCCATAACCAAATTATGGACACCGTTATTGAGGCCATGCAAAGACGATTCCTCGATAACGGCAATCTGTATGCGGACCTCTCAATTCTGGACCCCCAAAACTTCCCAGATATCAAAACCAGTGGTCTTCCTGAGTCTGCACTGAAAGACCTAAGCAGATGTCTCATCAAATTTAACAATTCGGCAACCATATCAAATTTACAATCTGAACTTGAAAGCTTGGCAAGCCAGTGGGACATGCTGAAGCGTCCACCACTAGATGAGTACACATCCCGTACTGTGGAGGAAGGACCTGGGGGAGACCCAGAGGAGATGAAAATTGTCAGCAAAGCCTGTGCCTCATGTAAAAACTGCCCCCTGTGTTGCTACCAAATTCTCCTCAGATTCAACCTGCTCACAGATGCATACCCTCTTCTTTCTCTGTCCTACAAATATCTGCTGACACTCTCAGTGACACACGTAGCCTGTGAAAGATAATTTTCAACTTTGAAATTCATCAAGAGCAGGCTGAGGAGCAGCTTATCTGCTGGTAAATTGGAGGCCTTCATGCTGATGTCCACAGAAAAGGACATCCTCATGGGATTGGACACAGACAGTGTCATAGACAGAGTGGCCGAAAAAAGTGAACTGCTTCGGAAGCTCCTACTCTACTAAAGTAAGACAATATTTTTAATATCAGTTTAGTTTTGTTTCTCTTCAAAATTACCTATACTTGATAGTAAGGAATAAAAGGCATAACACTTTCATTGTTGATTCTCTTCTTTTTCCTTTTAGGAAGCCTCTGTCTCAGGTTGTGGCGACGACTTGCTTTCACAAAGTAAGTATTATAGTTATGGAAATTAATGTAATTGTTTGGCTTGAAATTAAAACTTTTTCCCTTTCCCCCCCTTTAACATGCATTACATCCTTTTCTGTTATTTACTGTTTTTAGGGTTCCATTTCAGGATTGTGAGATTGGATTGTGAGGATTGTTTTTGGAGATCGACAGACGTTTGGTTTCTGGGTAACTGAGAAGAAATCAATCTGATTCAAACACAAACGCACACAAGCACACGCACACACACACACACACATGTAATGTATTCAAGTCTCACTTCTCTGTGTCTTCCTCTTTATGAAATCCTGTCCCTCTAGGGCTTCACATGTACATAGTTCTTACTGGATTGATGGGGGTTTGTGAGCGTTGGTTCCGGTGAAGTCAGCTATTCACCAAGTGAGTAAACATTTACACCTCACCAGAACATAATAAACGTGTTGCAAACCAGATTTTTTATGAGCTTGTATGTGCTTAACATCAAAGTGTGCATGCAACCCCCTCCTCTTCTCTATCTGTGTGTGTGTGTGTGTGTGTGTCTATCTGTAGGTTTCATGAGTGTTTGATGGACTGTAGTCGGTGTAGACAGACAAGGCTATGCACCAAGTGAGTAAACATATAAACATATACACATTACCACAACCTAAAAGTGTTACAAATCTGATGTTGTATGTGCCTAACATCAGAGTGGGTATGTCCCCCCCCCCCCGCTCTGTGTGTGTGGCTATCTGTAGGTCTCATGAGTGTTTGATTGACTGTAGTGTGTGTCCCCAAAGAGCTGATTGGAACTGAAGAGCGCAGACAAGGCTATGCACCAAGTGAGTAAACAAATCCACATTACCACGACATAAAAGCGTTAAAAATCTGATGTTGTATGTGCCTAACATCAGAGTGGGTATGTGCCCCCCCCCCTCTCTCTCTGTCCAAGGAGCTGATTGGACTGAAGAGAGCAGATAAGGCCAGTTCATCGGCAGCTGCCAGGGGCTCTCTTCTCTCAACGTCCAGGTTTTCTGCCAGCTATCATGACAAATTTATAGATTCATTTTAAATAAACAATTGAGTGTGAAGTCACTGCACATTTCCTGGTGTTTTTTTGGTACCTGAAAGAGAGTTTTTTTAGTTAAATTGTGCACCTTTTCCACTAGGCCAGAACGTTTGTACATTTAGAAGACATAAGTTACGTCAATTTAATGGCAGATGTGCTCCGCTAATTATGTGGGCCGGTCTGAGCCAAAAAATGCCCGGGCCGTTTTGTTCTCCCAGTCCAGCCCTGCTCACAGCCATTTAAGGTGGTCTGCTGCAGCTGGGCCTCCTTTTGCTGAACGGCCAGATGACTCCAGAAACAAGGCCCCAGGAACTGGTAACTCAAAGAAAACTTAATTAATTATCACAGAAAGAAAATATTTAACAAATAAAAGTATGTTGTATGAAATCAAAATGTGTCAAGTTATTTGTTGGTGCGTGTGCAAAAACAAACAACTAAGCAAACTAGAAATCAAGAAGTTACCATCATGTTTTGGAATGTCAGTGTGTGGTTGCTGGTGCGGCCATCACATTCACGATGCAGGCTATTTAAGATAGACATATGATATTTTATTGTGGGCCGGATATAATTGTACTTCCACCGATGTAACAAAGACCTCGATGTCAGTGTCAGAAAAATGTGCTTCCTCTTCTCATGGCCTGATGCCCTGACCCTGTCAGCAGGATAATTTAATATTCATGAGGTCCTTTACCTTGGCCATTTATGGTTTTAAGAGGGCATGTACAGGGCGGGATGTAAATTGAATGTTGAGTCGGTGTGTGCTTTTGCTAAAACGATGTCGGACACAGTAGTTTTCTCTGGCCCGCTCCCTAATACAACAGGTGATGACATGTTTAGCCGCATGTTGTCTTTTAACCGCTGGCTGTCGAGGTGGTGTCCTGTAAACGGCGTGGGCTTTATAGATAATTGGCTAACTTTTTTGAGAAAACCTGGTCTTGTTAGGAGAGACGGCGTTCATCCCACTTGGGATGGAGCAGCTCTCTTATCTAGGAATATTACTAAGTCTATAACATGACAACCCATAGTTGGGACCAGGAAGCAGAGCTGCAGTGCTAAACACTTCTCTGCGCTCCCTCTGGATCAGTCACATAACCCCATAGAGATTGTGTCTGTTCACCGTCCGATTAAATTATTGAAATTAAACAATAATAGAGCGAGAACTCCACACAAAAATTTAATACAAATTAAAACAACCTCTGAAACAATACATGAAACCCAGACTTTTAAATGTGGTCTTTTAAACATTAGATCACTGGAAAAAAAGGCTCTTTTAGTTAATGAAATAGTCTCTGATTACAACATAGATTTATTGTCCCTCACTGAGACGTGGCTGCATCCTGATGATTATGTCAGTCTAAATGAATCTACTCCCCCCAGTCATATCAATTCACAGGTTCCTAGAGAAATTGGGCGAGGAGGTGGAGTTGCTGCTATTTTTAACTCCAGTCTATCAATTAATCCTAAACCTAAACTCAGCTACAAGTCATTTGAATGTCTGGTTCTTAGTCTTCCACGCCAATCCAGGAACCACCAACAGCCAATCATATTTGCCGTAGTTTACCGTGCTCCCAGGGCTTATACTGAATTTTTAAAGGAATTCCCTGAGTTTTTATCAAACTTAGTCCTAAAGACCGATAAAATTATTATTGTTGGTGACTTTAATGTTGATAATAATAAAGATTGCCTTAGCGTAGCATTTATTTCAATACTAGACTCTATTGGTTTCAGTCAGTGTGTGCACAAACCTACTCATTGTGGTAACCACACACTTGACCTTGTATTATCGTACGGTGTCGCAATTGAAAATTTAACAGTACTTCCGCGCAATCCAGTTCTATCAGACCATAATTTAATAACCTTTGATTTTTCAATAACTGAATATATGCCACTAATAAAAAATTCATTTTCTAGATGTCTACCTGATAGTGCTGTAGCTAAATTTAAGGAAATAATCCCAATTACATTTAAACCCGTATTAGCAGTTGATATAAACAACAAATTCTTTAAAACCCTGAGCTCCATTGAGATCGACCACCTCGTCGATAGCTCTGCAGACTCATTACGATTAACATTAGACTCAATAGCGCCTCTAAAAAAGAAAAATGTCAAACATAGTAAATTAGCTCCGTGGTATAATTCCCAGACAAATGAGTTAAAGCAATTATCAAGAAAACTAGAAAGGAAGTGGCGCTCCAGCAACAATGTTGAAAACCTCATAGACTGGAAGAATAGTGTTAAAGAATATAAAAAGGCTCTCCACAAAGCAAGAGCCGCCTACTATTCAAAACTAATAGAAGAGAATAAAAATAACCCCAGGTTTCTCTTCTGCACTGTAGCCAGGCTGACAGAGAGTCACACCTCCACCGAACCCAGTATTCCTCCATCCCTAAATAGCAATATCTTTATGACCTTTTTTAATGATAAAATTCAAACTATTAGAAATAAAATCAACCATCTCCTGCTCTCAATTGGCACTAATACCCTCCCAACAACAGAGATCTCAGAAACGGCTGAGAATCCTACCCATTACTTAGACAGCTTCTCTCTGATCACCCGTGATCAGTTTACCAAATTAATCTCAGGTTCTAGACCAACAACCTGTATCTTAGATCCCATTCCTACCAACTTACTTAAAGACATTGGGCCCCTAATTGATAGTTCGTTACTTAACATTATCAATCTGTCATTATCATCAGGTTATGTACCACAGTCTTTTAAAATAGCTGTCATCAAACCCCTACTCAAAAAACCCACCCTAGACCCAGAGGTTTTAGCCAATTACAGACCAATATCTAACCTCTCCTTCATTTCTAAAATCTTAGAAAAAGTGGTAGCCAATCAGCTGTGTGAGTTTCTCCAGGAAAATAATATATATGAAGACTTTCAATCGGGGTTTAGAGCCAATCACAGTACAGAGACAGCCTTGGCAAAAGTCACTAATGACCTTTTAATAGCCTCAGATCAGGGACTTGTGTCTGTCCTCGTTCTGTTAGATCTCAGTGCAGCATTCGACACAATTGACCATCAAATTTTATTACAAAGACTAAAACAGTTAATTAACATTAATGGAACCGCCCTTAACTGGTTTAAATCGTATTTTTCTGATCGCTCCCAATTTGTGCAAATTAATGATGAGTCATCTGTGCGCACCAAAGTTAATCATGGTGTTCCACAGGGCTCTGTGCTCGGCCCAATTTTATTCTCATTATATATGCTTCCACTAGGAAACATTATCAGGACACACTCGGTAAATTTCCACTGCTATGCGGATGACACCCAGTTATATTTGTCAATAAAACCTGAACAAAGTAATCAATTAACTAAACTTCGAACATGTCTCAAGGACATAAAAACCTGGATGACCCGCAATTTTCTCTTATTAAACTCAGACAAAACAGAGGTTATAATACTTGGCCCCAAACACCTTAGAGATGCATTATCTAATGATATAGCTGCGCTAGACGACATTGCCCTTGCTTTCAATGAAACAGTCAGGAACTTGGGAGTGATCTTCGATCCTGATTTATCCTTTAATAGTCACTTAAAACAAATTTCTAGGACCGCTTTTTTCCACTTGCGTAATATTTCAAAAATTAGACATGTCCTTTCACAAAAAGATGCAGAAAAACTAGTCCACGCCTTTGTTACATCGAGACTGGACTATTGTAATTCATTATTATCAGGCTCCAGCAGGAAGTCGTTAAAGACTCTACAGCTTGTCCAAAATGCTGCAGCACGTGTCCTGACGAGAACAAAGAGAAGAGAGCACATTTCTCCAATATTAGCATCGCTACACTGGCTTCCAGTTAAATCTAGAATAGAATTTAAAATTCTCCTCCTCACCTTCAAGGCCCTTAATAATATAGCGCCTTTATACCTTAAAGAGCTGTTAATACCTTATAAACCCACTAGAGCACTCCGCTCCCAGAATTCAAGCCTACTTGTCGTCCCTAAATTCTCTAAAAGTAGAGTAGGAGCCAGAGCTTTTAGCCATCAAGCCCCTCGGCTGTGGAATAATCTACCACTTTCAGTTCGGGAGGCAGTCACCATCTGTTCGTTTAAAAGTAGGCTCAAAACCTTCCTTTTTGATAAAGCTTATAGTTAGAGCTAATTAGTGCGCCAGAACGTTACTTGTTCTATTTTATGACACATGACACACGGAGCTTCTCTTTCCAGCTTCTCCTTCCTCTTCTCCATCCCTATCCCCCTTCCCCGGAATCCCTTTGCTTTATCACCCGCAGATCCAGGGCCTCTGTGGCCGCACCATGGATTACGGTTTGTGGATCGCGCACCGGGGTCGCGATGTTGGATCCAGTGTGGCGGATTCTGAGTCATGTGGGCTGATCGTGGTGCTGGTGGCGGACCCTGTGTCGCGTTGGCATTTGGCACGGGCGGTGGACCAGGACCGCAGTGGTGGCTTGTGATGGGTCCTCCTGGTGGGCGGCGGTGGACGGTGACTGAGGACTGAAGTGGCGTCTGGTCTGGATGGTGGATCGTGGTCTAGATGGTTGCTGAGCATGGACTGTGCTTCATCAATGCTGCTAGAGACTTTGATTATTGATGATGTTCTCCTGCACGTGGCATCTATTGCACTTCTGTCCGTCCTGGGAGAGGGATCCCTCACATGTGGCTCTCTCTGAGGTTTCTACATATTTTATCCCTGTTAAAAGGGTTTGTTGTAGTTTTTCCTTACTCTTGCTGAGGGTTAAGGACAGAGGATGTCACACCCTGTTAAAGCCCTATGAGATGAATTGTAATTTGTGAATATGGGCTATACAAATAAAATTTGATTGATTGATTGATTGATGTAAGGCAGATCCAAATACGAACGTTTCCAGGTGGACTTTGATTTATAAAGTGAACATTGCGTTCAGGTGTGTGTGGGCACGGTTTTATAAATCTGAGTTTTCTTTTGCATATGCCATTTCTGTCTTTTGTGCGCACGTACACTTTTAGTATGAATCCTACCCACTGTTTTATAAATTTCAGACCCCTGAACTGTGGACCACTCAGTTAGAAGATGTCTAACTCAGGGATGAGATAACACCTATGGATCTGTTGGGGATCTGTTCAGAGACACCAGATGGCAGAATAGGAGCCGTTTCTCTTTCAGACACTGGGATCCTACATGATTCTTGTTGTTCTGGGTTTGTACCCTCATGGTTGAATGCTCTTATTGTAGGTCCCCTTGGGTAAAAGTGTCAGCTAAATAATATGTAATGTGATGCTAAAGAGAACAAGGGATATGTTCTGACTTTGCTAAATAACCAAAAATGTTTATTTAATAATTTGCACCCTTCTGCTGTTAGGGCGAGCTTCACAAATATCTGACTTGGCTGTTTTGGAGTGACAGTTGCAAGATCTGATCTTTGTTTGATGAATAAATTATTGATTTTAGTGAAAATTATTAAGCAATCAAATTACTTGTTTTAATCGTTCAGTTACCTTTTTATGGATGTACATACTATGTGTGGAATTATTGTCATAAAAAATGGCAGATGATGGTGATCAGTGTGAGGCTATTGCGTAGCTTTACATTAGTTATTAGTGCCAAGGTGGACTGTCACACAAGCTGTTTCAATATACATGGCACAAGTTGTGAATCAGCAAAGAATTCATAATATCAGAATAGAAACCCTTACTGGGTCTGTTGCTGGCAGAACACAATGGAACACACTGTGACCTGGAAGAGGCCTTGAATTACAGCAAAGAGAACCATCATGACCTTCACATCACCGATAGGTGCAAGAGGGAGACACAGATAACATCTGCACTGTGGATTCGCTTTTTTGGGTCAGTGGTGAACAAGTCTGTTATGACAACTGGGCCCCAGAGACAAATACCGAGGGTGTTACACAGCTGTAGCAATGGACACAGGAGGGTAACATGTGCCGCAGAAAATAATAATGAGATGGAAAGGAATATTTAAAACCCACCCTAGTACAGTGGGACACATTTCATGTATTTTCCTGTCTGTACAATCTGCTTTGGTGAACAGCAACATGACAGATGTAGAAATTACTAATAACAGACTGGTAAACAAGTTAAGAATGTAAATCTCCACTGTTTGGCTTATCTTCAAAAAATATATAATATATGATTTATTTTATTATCTAATTTTAGATTATTATCTAATTTCCATTATTTAATGGAATTTAATAATCAAGTTAGTTATATACTACTTATCCAAACATCTTTGATTATACTGATATAAAGCAATTATATTATGTTTTGTTGCTATTTGGGTTTTATTTAGAAATCTTTTTCTTTCTTGGTGACGTGGCCATTGCTATGAAAGGCATTCATCATAATATGTCCTGAAATGCATAACAATATGAATGGTCTTTACGCTGAATAGAGAAAAAGATCATTTCTGTTCATTATGACTGTAGATGAGCAAACAAACAGTGGTATAAAAAGTACTCACTACTTCATTAAAAATATTCTCCTATTAGGGTCATATATAATTACACTGTTAATGATATTATTAACTAATTATGCCACTTGATATTATTAATAATAATAATGCATTTTAATGTTGCAGCTACAGTACAGTAATGAAAATAAATTCTATAATTTAAAAAAAATCAAGCTTGGTAAAAGTGCAATTAATGAAAATGAATGTTAAGATAACTGCTAGTTTTTACTGAGATCCTGCATCATTTGACAACCCAAACAGAAAGAATAGCCTGCAAGGTAAAGAAATATTCAAGTCAAGATAGGACAATCTCGCTATTGTGAGAGCAGAATTCAAGCAGTCTCACAATAGTGAAGGAGGTCATGGAGTGTGTACAGCAGTTAAAAAATAAGAAGCATTGGAGGGATGTTCTGTTTGATATCCTGCCATGTGCAAAGATAACATTTCACAAAGTATCTGTTTCTTATATATGTATTTGTTGAGATTGGCGTTTGACCAATCAGCTCCAAAGTAGATACCCTCCCAAGTGATGTGACGTCTGTCCATGTTTTGTTGAATAATTTTGTCCATAAACACTTATAGACTCACATACACACACAGGCCACTGTATAAACATGGTAACGATAACAGATTTAAAAAGTGACAAATAAAATGTTTATTAAAACAATTAAATAATGAATTACTTGCTCTCCTTTTGGGTTCATTTGGAAATGAATGAATTTTCCAAAGCTTATACCCTAATAAACTCGTAAAAATGGAAACCCCTTGACCTCATCATCCTGATCTACATCTGACAGTGAATACCTTATTTTTCAGTTCCTCAATGTGATACTGAATTGATGGCAGAAGGAATCCTGCACTGTGCTGCTTTCTGAGCCTAAACGGTTCCACATGAAATCTGCATGTAGACCCCTCAGAATGTCTCTTCACAGTTTGTGCTAATGGACATTTGGGCTTCCTGGCAAGCCCCTTGAGTTTGAACGACACAATTTCATATTTAAAAGCACTGAATGAGTCCAGAACACTTCTGACATCCTGTGCAAGATGCAAGAGTTGGTGCATATTGTATGAGAGACACAGTGGCACATGACACAGTTTTCCACACACAGGCCCTCCTGTGCCCACTGCCCACAGTTTTGACAATGTCGGAGTGATACATACAGCGAATAAACATGCTACTGTATTGACACGTGGACTCAATTAGGTCGAGGTAATATTATTCTGCACAATGCTTTGCACATGTTGATCAAATGTGTGTGAAGTGTTTCTAAGTCTAATACTGATGATGGTGTTATCACAAACAGTGGGAATAGTGGGGCTTTGAGTAGAACTAAGCTTCAATGTGGAGCGCTGAGTGTTTTTCAGTTCTACTCTCCACACAAGATAGTTCATAAAAAAAAGGAAAATTCACTCCTTATCTACCCACCCCTATGCCAATGGTGGGTGAAGGGTTTGAGTCCACATCCAATACAATTGGAAGTCAATGGTAAGTACTTCTTCAGACGTACTAAAACAAGAGAAAAAACACAACATGCCTCAATACTGATCCGGTGGTGTCATCTGAGTGTCCACAAGCCCTGACATTCATATTGGACTCAAAACGAGGTCATTTACACCAAGTTTTTTCAGCCTAAATATTCTCTGATATCTGATGACGAGGCGCATTCAGGGGCCGTCAGAAATCGTATCTTCGGCTAGCTTAGCCACTTCTAGTGGACATTTAAGCTTTAAACACAAATGGAAATGACCTTGTTTTGAGTCGTGTATTTGTGTCAGGGCTTACTGACACCTATACGTCACCACAGGAGCAGTATGGAGGCAAGTTTTTGCCTCCATAATGCTTTTTTAGTAGTTTTTCCTTACTCTTGTTGAGGGTTAGGGAAGAGGATGTCACACCTTGTTAAAGCCCTATGAGACAAATTTTGATTTCTGGATACGGGCTATACATATAAAATTTGATTGATTGATCGATGTTGTGTTTTTTCTATTGTTTTATTATGGCTGAAGATAGGTCACTAATCAGCTACACTGCTTACCCCGGAAACTTCGAAAGTGTTTTCAGGACTCAAACATTTCATCCAACCCCCATCGGCATAGGTGTGAGTAGATAATGAGTGAATTTTCATATCTTGGTGAACAATCCCATTGTTGATGTCGATATGGCAATAAATGGTTAAAATATTGCAAACATATTTACACGTTGTGATATAAAATAAAATAAAGCTGTTGCTCATTTCAAATAAACATGATGGAGCTGTTGTGCATATGAACTGATAAAACCACCAGAGAGAAAGAAATTGGGAACAGTTGATTCATGACTGTATTTTTACCTTGTCTCCTAGTGGTCTCTGTCCTGCCCAGTTTATCATCACACTGACAGCCAGGAAAGATTGACAATGGCCCATTTCATGATATTTTAATGATAGTTTTTGGCCAGCAAAAACTTTTAAAAGTTTTCATTTCTGAGTGTAGAATTTTTAGAGCAAAGTTGACGGGAAAATATTTTATAATTTCATATTTTTCTCGATATTTGATTTCATTCAGTGTATTTTCTGTGACGCATTAACGAAGAATGTATATAGCATGAGGCAATGACTTGAGTTATCATTGGTTTAAGTGCTGGTAGCAGTGGTACAGGAAAGTAATTCAAATTAGGATGAATAGCCCTAAATCAAATGTGACTGTCTGTTGTAGTGTAACATTTTCCAAAAGTGGTTTGTTGTTTCAAATTAATACGAAAGTCATGAATTATGTGCTGCTGCATTACATTTAATATGACAGAATATCTCAACAACTCAAATCTGACTGACTCAAAGAATGAGTCTCACAACATACTGTAAAGATTTTTGATTTAACAAATGTGTCTGTTGTTTAGTCAAACTAAGAAGAACCTGCTTTGACACTTAATGCCACAGTTATTCCAAAAGTAACAGTCAACTATATATCATACAGTTGACTGGTATTAGACCTGGAAAGAGGAAATATAAGGTTTTATTTATTATAAGTTCTTATGATGTCACAGCATAAATGTATTATTTGTTCTAACACTAACTAAGCCGGTTGTATGTTCAGTTATGTCAAATTACTGTCATGGAAAAATATAATCAAAGCACAAAGCACACATGCAACCAGTTGCTTTATTACTTTCCAGAGTCAAGTTTGCATTAAGCTTTTATTATTAAAACAACATTTGTATTTCAAAGTAAATGTTAGAATTTTCCACACACTCAATATTCAGCATTCAGTGCAATGAACTGTTAACCCAATAAAAGCAAATTCTATCTTCTAAAAAATCAAGTTAATCGATAGTTGTTTTGATTAGTGTAATCATTTGAGATTGACAGAACCGGTGTAAATGAAAAGAGCTAACACAAACTTTTCATGAAAGGTGACAAAGAGCCAGGCATAAATAGTTGGATTTTACCTACTTTATTAAATACAATTCTTCATAGCCAATGTGTTCTTGTGTTTTTTGCATGCAAACTAACTTCTCCAGTTATGTTTAAACAAATAATTCACTGTGAAGCCTAAAAGGAAAACGTATAGGATATTAAATGGCTCTCTGCTGGCCGCAGTTAGCCTTTCTCACAGCACAGTACAATCAAGAGTGAAGGAGAAGTATGAAGAGGCAGTGAACTGTACATTTGGAGGAGCAGGAGGCCCAGAGGAGCAATGATTAGTCACTGTTGGAAATACATTCATCTGTGCTGCTCCATTAAACATGTGCGTCATGATGGGGTCTAAAGTGCAACACGGGGTACACGAGTACAACTTCAAGCTGTACACTTTGTGTGATGATTCATTAGCTATCAGGTTGACCACATTGCAGAAGCTAATTCAAAGATTTTCTCCACTAAAGATTGACAAACCTGACTGACACATGACCTATCAAGTTGAGCTGAGGCCTCAGTTTTAACGCATTAACAGGATTGGCACCAGCTGCAGAAGGTGTGGCCTGACCACATTACCACTTCCTGTCTCAAGTATCCTGAGCAGAACCTGGCGCAGCCCTCTATCATGCATAGGCTCACTAGCGTGTCTCATGTTTTACCAAAGGTCACTTGCAGGGCTCTTTTGGTTATATCAGTTTCTGTGTTGTATACAGCATCTTTTTCCCCTTTAGTTAACCTAATTTCTTTGTTTGAATAAATGTATCTGATTTCTTTACAATACATAAGTTTAGTTTCAGCCGAAACATCTGGTTTGATGTTGCTTCCCTTTTCCCCTCATGGGCTTTATATACAATCAAAAGAATAGTGGAAATTCCTGCTGCATTCATCAAGATTGTTTGAATTGTGTAATTGTAGGACTCAAAAAGTGATCCGGTATCTGTAAATACTATATGTATGACAAATAGAGAAAGTCATCACATTACTTTTAATGAAAGACAGATGTTTTCAAACGATGTCAAAGGTGATGCTGTTTCCAATTTCTCTTATGTAAGTCGGACGAATGTTCCTCTACTTTGGCAGTGTCGTGGCTATTTCTTTTTCTTTTAATATGCTTTAAAATGTCAGCTGCATGTTGTATGTGGTGGTCTGGCTTTTATCAAAATGGGGATTTGAATGGATTCCATCTGGAGAGTGAAGGCATGACGGTACTTATCAGAAGGAGTGGCTGCTGTAACTACCTCCAGTTTCCAAATTAAAGCAGTTGTAAATGAAGAGAGAATGCAGTTACTGCTCAGAAAATGATCTGCCATCGAAACGTGTCTTACCATTTCAACATGGTAACCTCCGAAACTATACGAGGCCAAAAAGTAAAGGTGCAAACTTTAATGGCTTTCCTCAGCAGCAATGGATGAACATGAAGAGAAATGGCTTGGAACATGGGAAAAGTGGATGTCTGAAGCCTGTGGTGTGAGGCACTGGAAATGCGTTAGTAGAGCCCCTTTTCCATTTGTCAAAAAACCCACTAAAATCGTCCTAATGTCAGCGATGGGAATTGATACAGCTATTATTGACTTTCCAATCTCTAAAGGACTGTAGTACACATTACTATTTATAGTATATAGACAGTACATTTGTATTTGTCAATCCTTTTTAATTGTCCATTTATTCGCCTTACAGTCACTGGTAGGACACAAAATAGCAAGTGTTATT
The DNA here is from genome assembly GCF_949316205.1 of Platichthys flesus. Taxonomy (NCBI): domain Eukaryota; kingdom Metazoa; phylum Chordata; class Actinopteri; order Pleuronectiformes; family Pleuronectidae; genus Platichthys; species Platichthys flesus. The sequence goes on from NC_084954.1 coordinate 23,513,081, forward strand.
ATAATCTCCTCTAATTACTAATTGTGCTGGTGGGCTGTTAACTAACCTTCCAAATTAGTCATTACAAAATCTTTTACAAATATGGATAAATAAAACAAAATGATGAGTACATGTTAGTGTTAGGTCTTGTGACGATATTGTAATGTAATGATACTGCTGTAACATCAACGGCAGCAAAGGGCACATCATTCAATTTGATACAATAAGACAAAGCCTAGTTTTTATTTGCCCCAGCTCCAATCAAATAAAAAAAATTAAAAGAGAGCCAAGCTCACAATGTAATATACAGTTTGTATGTATATGTAAACATATACCGCTCTATTGGTTCGCTCAGAGCACCAATGTTACAACGTAACCGGGCATTTTAGAGCACCGTAACAATTTTAAGACACAAAGAGAACAGATATGGCTGGGCTACATTTTCCTCTACTGGTGTTCAGTCACTGTAAAACTGTAACTGACACCAGTATCAAGAGCACGGAGGTGCACTCTAATGTTTAGTTTGACAGTATGAACATTTGTCACTTCAGAGCAGGTTAAAACTAAAATTTGTGTAAGAAACAGGAACTAAAAGTCTCATTATCTCCTCTGTTTGACAAGGTCACTGGCAGAGAGTATGAAAGGATTATTGACCTGTCTGAAAGGACAGACAGACAGCAAACAGCCAAATAAACACAGGGACCAGGCAGATCTACTGCAGACAGTAAATCAGCGGATAGATAAATCCAGTTATTTATTCTGTGTGAATGAAATTTATTTGATTTAAAGTCTGGTCAGTTTGCCTTCCCAAGGTTATATTTAGCAATGGCCTGCTGTGACTGCCCAGTGACGGACAAATACGGCCAAAATAATAAGGAATGTTGCGTACACATGCCTTTCTGTCGTAATAGAAAATATTGAAATCAACAAAATCATGTTTTTTAATTTTTTTTTATTTGGCAAAATAAAACTGGAATGTTTCTATTATCCTTAAGGGACCGTATTTAGGAAGATTCATCAAGATTAATTAAGGATTAGTACCCATAATAGAATGTAGCATTCCACACACATTTTGGTTTTCTTAATAAATGACTTTGGAATACAAGACAAAGAATGTACCCTACAATGTGTGTGTATGGTCTGCTGGTTTAAACCACAGATGTTATCTTCACCTCTAGAATCCCTTGTGGGCATGAAACTGGTGGATCCATACATCGCAAACAGGAGAAATGTCACCAGGGACGACATTTAAATGTACCATATTGTCGCCAATAACCTGCTGAAGAAGTACACCATCCTGGTTCGCATCATCAACAAGACCTGACCGGAGCTCCCTCCTTCAGACCGGCAACACAGAGGGAGCTGTTCCCCACTAAGGTGCTGAAGCATCAGCCAGCCACTCTTACAGGTTACCAGTGCAAACTAAGAAAATGCCTTGCACTCCTCCACACAGATCATCTGGCTGTATCCACTGGGAGTGACTTGCTGAGAAAGCCACTGCCACCAAGGTACACTTAATGATAGTTTTTTTATAGGAATCATTATTTTGGACATTCAGAGGTGGTAGTAAGTCACAATAGTCCAAACCTCAAGAAAGTCTCTATTCGTAACCCTCAAGCCTCAAGACCCAAGTCACCACTGAGAATGTCGAAGAAGAAGTCTCCAGTGGAATCGCTGAGTTTATAATAAACAGACAATACATATGTATTTCTCATCCCTTTTTATTTGTCCTTTTGTTCAATTTATAGTCACTGGTAGGACTAAAAAATAGCTAGTGTTAGTATTATCTCCTCTAATTGCTAATTGTACTGGTGGGTTGTAACTAACTTTCCAAATCAGTCATTACAAAACAACACAACATCAATGGCAGCAAAGGGCAAATCATTAAATTTAATACAATAAGACAAAGCCAACATCTCAACAAGAACTTGTTCTACAACAGTTCCACTTAGCTGTTAGCTTAGAATTAGCATATATAAGAATGTCAGAACACAACAATGCTGTCATAACACTTTAACAGGAGAGGATGAGCTACCAGGTCAAGAGAAGACTAAAGTTACACCTGTAACCACTTAATCTTTTCATGAACATGCAGCTGTGCAGGCTTGTAACGTACCCACTAGTAATGCGCTGATTGAAATTGGGTCGTACAATGTTAATTTCTGATTAATAATAATAATATTTTTTCTTTTAGGGCGAAACAAGGCAGCTCATTATCGCGGGTGCAGCACCTTGCAAAGCCAATCTTGTGCATTCTTAACAACAATAATAATAATCATACATTTTATTCAATGGCGCCTTTCGGGACACTCAAGGTCACCTTACATCGGATTACATCAACAGCAATAAATCATGCAATCGTCAGTAAAGTTATTAAACATAATTACCATCAACAGTGCAAAAGAGCAAACTTTGGAATAAAGTTAAATCCATATTTGTAACAAACAGAAATATAAATAAGGTGCATTGAAAAGGAGTTAGAGTGAGTTCATAAGTTAAAACTTTAGTAATGGAGTCCAGTGTGCAGATGTGGTGGGGAAGGGTGTTCCAGAGTTTGGGTGCAGCCTGAGAGAAGGCCATGGCACCCATTGTGCTGAGGTTAACGGTTGTAAAGAAGACGGCAGGGGGCGAGAAGGAGTGTAGGTGTGTAGGAGGTCTGTGAGTAGCCGGGTGAAAATTAAGAGACGCTATAAAAGAGAACAAAGGATTTAAAAGTAGAGGCGATGTGATACAGGGAGCCAGTGTAACTGAATAAGCAGAGAAGTGACATGTTCAGTGGATCTTGTACGTGTAGACGGCGGTGAGGTCAAGAAGGAGGAGGAGGGCGAGTTAACCAGAATCAACTGCACAGACGAGGTCGTTGGTGATCTTAACCATGGCAATTTCAATGCTATGTATTAGAGACACAATTATTGATTCAGCACTAAAATCAGTTCCAACCCAAAGAGAGACTTGTTCCCACAGTCCAAAGACATGCAGTTAATTTAATTGGAAACTCTAAATTGAACGTAGGTGTGAACGTGAGTGTGAATGGTCGTTTGTGTCTAAATGTCACCCCTATGATGGACTGGTAACCTGTCCAGTCTGCCCACAGTATTCCCAGCTTCAGTTGTGATTTAATCCAGTCCCAATGCAAACCTTGAAGGATAGCTAACAGTTGGTTGAAAGATGCAATTATTTTTCAAAGGAACTGGGAGCAGATCACATGTCCACCAAGGCCAGTCTGTCGGTACACATGGAGCCACAACCAGTTAAAAGGAGGCAGTGACATGTCAACAGCCACAGCAAACAAAACAAGACCTTGATTTCCACTGAGAGATATGAACCATAGATACCTTTTAGACCTGTACTCAAATATATTCCATGATCTATCACATTCATACAGTGGTGGCTAATTATATGTCCAAAATGTATACACAAATCCTCATTCAGAAAGGTGCTTCTTTAAGTCATTCCTTGTTTACTGTTCACTCTTAGCTCTTTCTGCAAAGCCACACATCATTAAATCTTTCAATTAGTCAATTAAATTATGTACTTCCAAAAATCGTAGAAAATAAAATGTCCCAACCAATTGTCATATTTATATCGATAACTTTTAGTAGGTATCAAGTTTATTAAATAAAAAAGACTACTGACAGAACAGGGGTCTTTAAGAGACCAATCCGATTTCATCTGGGGCCACTGACTCCTTGGACCCACCCCTGGATCAGCCCCTATGTTCAAAATAGGCGACACCAGCAGCATTAACCTTTTCTTTTCTTAAAACACACAATATAACCTAGGTAGTTGGTTGGCTAGTTAGTTGTATTTTAGTTGTATTTTAGCACCGCAAACCAAATTGGTTCCCTGACCCTATTTTGTCTTTACTAAATATTTCAGCCAATCCTGCCATGACACTTGTACTGTCACTGTAAGCACTGAGTATGACTGCAGGATGCTACCCAAAGCTACAATCTAGGAACATGGCAATGGGGCAACAAACACAGCCGGATGACCAGACAGGTTGAAAACAAACCCCAAGGTCAGTCCAATTTACTTTGAACAGAAGAAAAAAGCAAATTGAAAATAAGAATACAAACCCTCCTTTGTAAACCAGTTAGTTTTTTAACTTGACCCTTGCATTGATGTGTTTTATACACTAATTATTTTCTTGGGCACTAAAGGGATCTGACACACAATCTATAATCTTTTCATAATAATCTTTTTACCTTTACTTGCCATTGGTATTTCAATTTCAGGAAAAATGCTCAAAAAACCAACTGTCTCAGTAAAAGTTAAGCTGATGAGTGAATTTGAGGATAATAGAAATGGAAGCTGTTTCAAACTTATTAGAATGTCGATGCTTGTTTGACTGAGCTTGAGGTTCTGCACATAATATGCAGTAACTTTGTATAACAATGCAGTCAAGTCTCTGAGAGACAACACACTGTTAAGGCCAAATTGCAACCAAACACACGGCAGCCCTCACACAGATGAACTCTTTCAATCCTCTTTCGTAACATTATATAAGGTTATGCCATCTGCACAGACTTACTCGTTGTTACATATTTGCCAAGCGCAGGGTTAGGGTGATGGGGGTGGTAATAGAGTCCAACAGACTGTCACATTTATTGATTCTGTCTCTTCCAAGTACAACCCCCTATATACACATGGACAATCTGCCCTTGTCCTACATGCCACCCTGTTTTGCAGAGAACAAAACAACAAATAGAATTAAGTGATTTGCTAATGCGATAAAATGGCACATTTAATTAATATATAAACTGTATACATTGCTAATATATATATATACACGGAACACATCCAATCTGAAATCAGTCAGATTCTACTTCATGGTAGTCTATAGTGGTGGGTTTGATAAGCTACATTCTGAACTAAATATAATCAAATTCAAACAATTTAATACAAATTTAAGTGAAAATTATCTTAAAATCTAATTCTAATTTATCTGACATTGCATTTTTACACTCTGTCAACAACCTCACTCCACATCAGATCACTTGCCATGTTACGCTCGATTTCTGCAAGGCCTGTGCAATCTCTATTATGTTATTTGATCCCATCGACACTCAACACAGTAGATTAAATATAGTGTATAGTTGCTGTTTGTGCATATTTCAGATTGTAATATCTTCATCTCACACATTCAGGTTTTTCTAAAAAAATTGGAGCCCCCCTGAGGAAGGACCACCTTCAACTTTGAAAACCTCTGCCATAAACCCATTGCTTTACAAAATATTACAAAGGAAGCGTTTTTCACAATATGTGAACTCATGGTGCTCAGAGTAGAAGTCAGAGGTGATGTTGGCACGCGGTGCTAATCTTCTTGGTGATGGCACCTGATACATCAGCACACTGAGCCGATGTCTGTTTTTGGACTGATATGACATGTTTACTGAGTACACATCTGCTATTCATATGGAAGCTTGTGCTGTGGATCTTTCCAGTAAATACATTCAGAGAATATATGGCATACTGGGAAGTTGAGCCATACCTGGAATGGAAAGTTGGCACAAAATAAAAGGATTTTCATCTTTGATATGGGGTGAATTCAAGAACATGCTACGAGCAGGAGTTCATGACGGTGGTTTGTGACTTTAAGGTTTGAATCTTAAAATACTTCTGGAAAAGATTCATAGGTGGAATCTTATCTTTCTTTGTAGCTGCGAAGCTGAAGTTTAAATCAATACAAATAAAATGCCACGAGAAGTAAAGTCCAGTCTGCGTACTGCCAATTTCTTTGTCAAGTCTCAGCATTATTCAGATTGTGATAAAATCTGCAAAGAAAGAGCTGTATTTGAGATTTAGACCTTTCAACACACAGTACTCAAAGTTCAGGGACCTAAAAATAATCAGACTTACACACAAAAAGTCAAACTAACATATTATATGTTATTGGTATTAGTTTGGCAATCTCTAGGTTGATTGCTGTTCAGTTGTCCTAAAAACAGGACTGACTCTGCCATTCAAGGATATTCATGCTCTTCACCCTGAAATCTCTTCGGCTGTTTGGGTCGTATTTATGTTTTGGGTCATTGTCCTGCATATGGCTGAATCTGAGGACACAGAACGCTAAAGTATACATCTACCTTCATGCCGTTGCCTCTGTCAACATTGAAATCAAGTGTGTCGAGTGTCAGTTGCACTGGCGGGCCAGACGTGTCCAAGCCATAACAGAGACAGCACATAGTTCAACATATAAAGTGATGGCTTCAAGTTTTGCTCATGTTTTATATACACTTTACCCTATTTCATTAAACCTTTTTTTCCTTTTGTGTGTTTTTGTGAACTACAGCCTGGCCCTTATGCTTTTGAGGTTTACCCATAGATTGTTTCTCGAGGTAAGTCCTCTGAGGTTTAGCTTATGAGTTCTTCTCTTAATCATTGATGAGGAAACATGTCAGACAACATCATGAAGAGCATAGACATATTTACTATAACTTCAATTCCATTGGACTCCCAAACCCCTGTCCTGCTTCTGACCTCAATTTTGCCTGACATAATAAAGAAACTTATGGTCTGTACTGTAAATTAGAACACAATAATTGGCAGATATGGTAAAAAAAAAGAGAAGAAAGCAGCCTGGGATGATATGAAGTCTCAATACTGGCAATTATAAAGTATAATGTTTAGTTGCATATTGTTTGCGAAACATTACTCCTTGTTTATTGTCAAGACAACAGTAGTATATACATCTGAAGGAAATATTCTCATAACTGATATTTTGTCTGAAAATGTTTATAGATTGTTAGTCCATAGTATTTGAGAAGCTTCAAAAACAGTATTTTTGATTTGACACTGACTGCCTAATAACTGCACGTGAGTCTACATTACCCGTTTGTAACACAGACTTCCTGCTATCTTAGGTATTTTTTCTCAGAAAGTTATCAGTTTGCTTCTACTGAGTCTGGAGGGTATTTCAAGGCTTAGAGAAGAAATAATGTTTGAGAGATTCATATACTTTTTAAACATTTAATATTGATTTAATTTCATTGTTTTTTTTAAGCTGACTCTTTTATCCCAAGCAACTTTCTTTTTTTTAAAATATTTATAAGAAATGAGTAATGTAGTAGTTTTCGATGTGTAGTCTTTCTGCTGCCCTGATGTCGTTTAGCAGCTCATTCCACCATTTAGGAGCCAGGACAGCAAACAGTAGTGATTTTGTTGAGTGTTTTGCTGGCAGTGAGGGAGCAACAAGCCGATTGGCAGATTCAAAGCGAAGTGAACATATCAATAACTTACTTTCAAGTCGTCCATCTCATCTAATTTAATTGATACAACACCTCCTGTATAGACTCTGTTGCTGCTGTTCTGCCTTAGTTCACTTTATATATACATATAAATATGAATGGATTCTGACACTGTTATTGAATGTTATTTTCTTATTTATCTTAGGGTTAAACATGTGCGTCTTTTTCGTCATCATAGTTGAGGCCTTCACCATAAGTCGTTTTTTTACATCACATGGATCTTCAACATTGACCCTGACAAAGTCAGTTTTCATTGGTCAATAGCAGTTTCTGTTTGCACTATAACCATCGATGTACAGACGACTCTTGATTACCTTTGATACTAAAGAAAACATGCAACTACTGAAGAGCAATGACCACAAGGGCAGATCACGTTGACAAATGTCACTGCACACGTCCCAGAGGTGCAGCGGTCTGGTTGGTAACCAGTTTATTCCAGTAAGTTTCTACACTTGAAACAGAGATAATATCCTCCTGAAATAATACTACGGTGCTCATTGTTAGGTTATGCAGAAAAACTGTGAACCTAGCGGATGATGAAGCGTTACTATTGATCAAATCTTTTAACCATCATATTTAGACCGTGTGTAATATATAATCTGAAAATGTTATGATGCCTTAAAAATAAATGAAACCAAGAGTAGGTAACAGGGGTGACTAAGCTGGAACACCTGATAGAGCTGTGTGGAACAGCACTGGTTTAACAGAGAATATATACTTTTATATATATATATATACTATAGACTGTAAATTGGTATTCACATGAAAATGGAAAAAACACATCATATAAAGATCATGTCTGTCAACAGTGTAATTTAACCATGTCATTCACATCATCATCATGCTTAGACAAAACAGAGGTTGTGGTAATTTTGGTGCAAAAAATTCTTCCATAAAATGATGAACAGTATCAGCAAGGTCAGCAGAAACAGGACACTCCATTTTAGCACTGGACAGATTGGATTGGACAGAAGTTTACAGACTGATAGAAGTATGTCATGTAAGCAAAGCCTTGTGTAGATTTGCTTTAGCTCATTTGCTGAAATACCGAAATGCTAACTCGATGCATAGGTTTTTCTACGTTTCTGTACATTTACTCATCAGCTCAGCTCATCAGACAGTTTACATTCAGCCTGTATCAGTGTTCATAGAATCAAAACTTGTGCATATGATGCCCCAAAAGCAACATTTTGCAACCTTATTTACACTTCAGGCCTCAGAAATAACCCTGAAATGGCCGTAATTTAATGAACAAGTTCCATATGTTGAGATTAAGGATGTTGACCACTTATATTGTATCCAACTAGGCTAAGAGAGACTGTGGCACATATGTAACCAATCAGATATATCTACATGGCCAACAGTGAGATAGCACAGCAAGCTAGCTAGTAAACACTGCATAATCAAAGATTTAGAGCAAACCGGCCCCAAATGTTCACTCTGAATTACTATCAGAGCAAACTAGTAAATAATACAGTTTACTGTGCTCCTTTTAGGGACTGCCTGCAAGTGTTGGCAGAACTATTTAGTGCAGGAATGTTTCTGAGGGGACTCATTACAGAAACGGCCTGGCAATAAAGCAGCAGCCAGAATACACAGATATTCCCCTTTATAAATTATCAGTAATATACAATAGATGAGTAGATGTAGTAAGCAAAGAGGGGAGCAATTACACTATTATAAGATGTAGAATATTTAAAACACCCACAGGAACCTACAATATTGTACACACAGTAAAGGAGGGTCAGAAAGTGGACTGAGCACATAGACTCAGTACAGCAGCAATGTTGCCTGGAATACTCACAACTGTCTCAATTTAAATTGTTTTTAAATTAAACAGACTCAGTATTCTGCAACCCAATATTAATTTTCTGAGGACTACACTACCACACAGAAGAGTTTTATGGACCCTCAGTCTCCCTTGCTGTGGACTGCTCACTGGGACCTAAAATATTCAGAGGAGGCGAGAAGCCTTCACCTTCATATAAGACATCTGTCTGTGTGCGAGAGAGAGATTTGGATTTAGGTCAGCCCATCTTATCCCCTTCTCCCAGCAGGGCATTTTTGGATGAGATGAGGTTACATTTCTAAATTCTCTATAATGAACAGGTCTACTAAGTTTGTAATTCAAAGTTACTATATTCTAAACATTGATTTACCTGTGCATTTAAATGTATCCCTGTGGTGGGCATGGCCTATAATGGAAAGTGTCATAACTTATCTTGGTTGCTTCATTTCCTTACAGGAGAGGTATGTGAAAGTGTTGTATATGTATGACGGCAGAGTGACAGCGGTGGGGTGTTCAGTCAGTGGAACAGATGGGTTCATGTGGAGGAGGGATTACATCAAGGGCTGGATCCGAGCCTGTTTGGTATTTTCATTGAAGAGATTAAAAGGTTAGTGGACAAGATGAGACAGGAATATCTGTGGACTATGATGTTCACACATTACATAGTGATCTGTGGAAAGAGTGAGGAGCAGGTTTAATCGAGTGGAGAGTTGGAGATACACACTTGAGGGAAGAGGAATGAAAGGAGAACAATGGAATACATGTGTGTCTGAATGCTGAAATGATGGAAAGACATAATATTCCTTCAGAGGTTTTGGATCGACAAAGAAAATGCCCAGATGGATGTAAAGTTGTTCTGAGGTTTCTATGGTAAAAATGACAACACGATAAACAGAAGTGTTGGAGTTGTACAACATCCCTGGTTTCAGCAAGGCCTTACTGTGCAAAGGTATTCTCATTGGTTTAATTTACATTGACATGGCGCTAAATTTGAACATGAGTTTGGACTATTTGCTATTTTTATTCTCCGAAGCCTTGCTATCGGTAAGGACTGATGGATTACACATCATTGACTTGAATAACAAAACATGGCAAGACTTCAGGAGGCTATTTTTACTTGAAAATTCTTACAGATAATACATCACATTCCACATACTGTCCATTGCTGCAGCTCATCTTAAAGCCTCTGTCGGAAATTCATATTTGATGTCAAAGACCATCAATTATTGCCGGATGACCAACAAGGCGTTCCAGGACCTTCAGGAGCAGTGCTTTCTGTGGGGGGAGGAGTTCATTTAACTGTGTTCTTTGAGCTTTTAACTATGCAGACCTTTTACGTACACAAAAAACCCACATAGTACATCAGTCAAAAGAAAACATTAAAAAGCATGGTATGTCTCCCTTAAATCATGGACATATATAACAAGTCCAAATATCTTTAAAATTGAGATATGGAGTCATATTGTCTATTATTCAGCAACAATCACAACTGAATATCAAATGAAGACTAACTGAAATGTTGGAGCTGGCCCAAGAGATAGCGGCATACACTACTGTGTTGTCTTGTAACAATGCCTGGGAAGTAACAAGTCATTTTGGTGCAGTTTGAGTCAGGTCGACAAATTTTGATACAGCTTTGAGATCCCAGAAAACGGTATATTCAACCTCTCAATTTTTTGACTGAAAAAGAGGAAGCCTAGTATTCAGTGATTATAGACTTAAATCTGGCTGTAATAATCTTATTTTGAAAATCAGGATTTGGCCTCAGTTGCTCTCTCAGGATTGGTGCATTTCAGACTTGCTTTCCTATAACTAGTGGCACAAATATGGCTTTTAGGGATATCTGTGAGAGGAAATAATCAGCGATTGAGAGTGTGCAACTAGCAAACACCTTACATGAACTAGAGCTCTAAACATGACTGGCTTCTGATGTAAAGAAGGCAAAGAATAACACTGATGAAACTGAGGTGAACACAATGCAAGAGCATTTAGGGTGTGTCCAATCAACTATTGCTACTTTGAAAGGAATTTTTTTTGCTTTGCCAGACGCTTAGTTCAAAAGATTTTTACTCAAGGGTGTGTTTTGGGAGTACCATGCAATAAACCAGAGTGCCAGCTCCCATCCCGTTTTACAGTCAGGTAAAGTTGAACTTTAGCAGATTATAAGGTTTGTATTTGCCCGGTAGGGAGTCACTGTCTGTCTCTGCCCCTTCCTGGCATGGACAACAGGAAGGGGTAGGAAGGGAAAAAGGAAGGGGCAGAAAGGGCAACTGCTTTAACCCTAACCCTTTTAGTGGTGTTGCCTGGAGGCAGAAAGAAGGCACTGGCACAAACTCAAATTTGGAAATAAAGTAAAACTGAAAAGCTTTCATGACAATATTCCATTCACTTTTGAGATGGTTTTTAACTTCAGTTCATTGTGCGGTAAAAATAACATCATCATTCAAGATTTATCCTGCGCTGCACAACAAATCTATTATTGAGGAAACCTTGTAGAATATCTGACTTCAAACATCTGTGCCTCCTTTCTCCTTTCAAAAACTTATTACGCTCACATGAAATAATTCAGACCTAAAAACAATTTAAGCCAGAATTCTTCTGTACATCATGATGAAACTGAATTAAATTTTAAAATTTGAATAAAATATTTATAGTGGTAAGGGCTTTTGCCAAAAAGACGGAGAGAAGGACAGAAAGCCCCCTGATGTATCCCACTTTAGTCTGGTGTTTTTTTGGAGAAGGACAGAAGAGAGTAAGACACACAGAGAGACTGATAATATGAAGAGAGAGAATTGCTGTTTTAAAGAGTGCTGCTAAATTGTATTTGAATAAGTTAATGTGTGCAGTGGTACAGACTACTGTATAGTTATTTTACATTTGATAATTGTGCATCATAGAGGATCACCATGCAAGCACAGTGCATTTTTCAAATAATGAGTGGCAGATGGAAACCAAGTCTTTCCTTCTGTCTTTTGAGATTGATCATTTTAATAAACTGTAGGTGAAACATTGAATGCAAGTGCAGTAGTTGCTATAAGAATCACTCGATAATCCTTTTAGTTTTTTCTGTGTATTCCTGGTTGATTGAGTTTTTTATAATAGTTTGACATCATTCAGCACAATTTTGAATGAATGGCGATCATACAATCGAGTGGGTATCACACGTGGATGGTTTATTGAGTGTTTTCCTCTGGCAAACATCAGAATGTTATCTAAGGGACTTTGTAACATGACTGTTGGTTTGAGTATGTCGGAAACTAACAATCTCCTGTGATTATACAAAAACATCTGATGAGTTCTTGATGACAGAGGTCAGCGGAGAATGGGCTCAGCTGTCAGAATTGAGAGGAAGACTACAATAACTCAGATAACTTTTACAACGGCAGAGACTATGTCAGTCAACTCCTGTCAGGCAAGAACAGAAATTTGATTGGGCAGTGATACAGACTCATCGACAGAGAACCGATGAAAACTGAAAAAACTGATGGATCAACAATCACGACACATACTTCGGTGCCGGAGCTATATACTGAAATAGTTGCTGTGATACATACAGCATAGACATAACTGCATGTGTCTAATTAACATTACACCTAACTCTGGTGGCAAAGCACTCTTTACATGGCTCTGGCAGCACGTTAGCCTACAGTTTACCAGAAGCTACCTCGAACCAAAGTCGTAACAACAACAAAATGGTCAAAAGTACGCAGAAGTATTCCTACACCAGGACATGCAGCAAATGTCCGCACAAAAGCTGAGAGCAGGGAGCCAAGAGCTGGGACCAGCTGCTGCTGCTGCCGAGATCCAGGAGCAACAGCTCGAGCAGTGTGGGGGTCTCTGACGCAAGCCTCGAGGAGACAATTAATGATGAGTTAGTGGGCAATACTATTTGCTATTGAGCATTGCAACGCCTATTTAATATTAACGTATTGTAGATGGTTTAGGTTTTAATTTTAACGTGGACTTTTTATGTAAATTTGAGTTTTGGCATTATATATTTTAATGACCTATTCCTGAATCTGTTAAAATGTTAAGGGGTTAAATTTCTACTTCCAATTTGCAAGTTCTCTGTAATTTGTTCCTATATAAAAAAAAAGTTCTTTGAAAGTTTAGGTACTAGAACTTTAAAAAAAATATTGCACTGGTATTAGAAAAACTCCAACTGTTACTCAACCCTCGTCACCATTCCCAGATGTGAAAGCAGAGGAACACCTGTGGGATGTGATGGAATAAGAGATGGCAGTCTGATTAATCATGTCAACATGGAGCAGAGTCCCAGAGGTAAGTTTCCAATATTTTGTCACAAATCATTGAAGCTGTTTTGATATCAATTTACTCTTCAACATATTTCTGTTACAGGTAGTAGGAGGGAATCAGGGAGTGATTTCCGACTTAGTCTCAACATGCTGTATATGCACTGTGAGTCAATGCGGGATCTGCTGTGAAGCACCCAAATAATTCTAATTATCAAACAAGCAGAAAACATGTTGATTGGATGCTTCTGGTAGATCCTAATGCAACATTTAGAACAAAAGCAGATACATTATTCTGGGGAAATGAGCAGCGATGCTTATTCCAATGTCTCGCCTAGAATGTCTTCAGCCCTGCCCTCTTACAGAGTTTTTTTGTTTAGGTTAATTAACATGAGTCATATCCAGTAGCAGTTCATACCAGTGTCTTCAGACCACTTAACTTCTGCACACTTTGTGCTTGGTAGAAGCTCCTTTGGCAGCAATTACACCTCCAGTGTTTTTGGGGCAGGCCTATACAGGCTCTGCACACCTGGAATTTGGCGGTACTTCTCATTATTCCTGGCGGATCCTCTCAGGAGCTGTCGGACTGGATGGGAAGTCTCTATGAACTGCCAGGTCTCCCTGCAGATGTTATATCAGGTTAATTCTGGGCTTTGGCTGATTCGCTCAAGGACACCAGTGTTTTCTTGACTGTCTGCTTCAGGTCATTGTTATGCTGAAAAACTTAGCCCCTGAGTATTTGGCTCTGTTCAGAACTATAAACATCATCTCTATGAGAGAGAGGGAGAGAGAGGAGGGTTGAGGGAATGTCCCAAACACAGCTTTACAATCAGTCAGATGATTAACCTGTTGTTTTGTGGAGTTATCATTTTTGTCTGATCAAATCAAATAAAGTTTTTCCTCGTGCTCTCTGTTGTATTAATCTCATCTGACAAAATTCCAAGCAGGCTGTCATATGCCTTTTTTCCCTTCTTGCCCAGTTCTTGCCAAAACTGATCAAAACTACACCACTCTCAAATATTTATAAAAATAACAATCCACAATGTTCTTGCCCTGCCATGTTTTGTATAATATTCTCCCCTTGATGATCTGGTTTCTCTTATTTTAACATGAGCTGTGAAAACAAATGATTTCAGTGGTTGAGCAGACTTATAGTATATTAGACTCATAAAATGTTGCCTTTTAGATAATATTGCAGCAGTGGTATGAGCAACATTGTGCCTCTGTAGTTTCATTCATTGAACATTTCCATATTTAGATGTAAAAAATATATTTATATAATTTGGTTGCTGTATTAAACATTTCATAGTGATTCAGACATATGGCAAGTGTAACTGGGTTGTTGATTTATTTGTATTTGTACTTTGGCCATGTCTCAAGTGCAGTATATAGGCAGTAAAACATGGGACGAACACCTGTAAAGCATGAAAAGAAAAACTGGTACTTTCCAGGTGACACTTTGACGCTCTAGAAACCTTCTGTTTTCCCCTGAAGAACCCTGCATTTTATGGTTGGGGAACTAAATAAAAAAAATAGAGTTCTTCACGAAGCAGAACTTTAAATAACCTTTTGGAACCATTTCTCAAACGTTTGTAATAGTGTCAGCTATTATCTGCCGTAGATCACAACATATCTAAAGCGCATGAATCTAAAGGACCAGGCTAAATTGTGTTTTTCTGTCAATCTTACCACAGAATAATGCATGAAAAATACGTGATAGAACTGAAACAGAGGGAGGGTAAAGAAGAGGGTGGTGGGGGAGTCACTGAGCACCGGGCTGAGGGAGGCGAGGGTGGAGGAAGGAGGGGACACAGGCGCTGCTCAACATCTGACGTCAGGGTCTTGCTCCAAAGATAAAGCTTCATATGAAGTACAATGTTCGATCGAGAAGAGCGGCGGACCTGGAGCGGCCCGGCGGCGCTGAGCACCTGAGGACGCACCTGATCCTCCTCCGTCTCCCGCACTAACTCTGGAGCACCCGGCGGAGCGCAGCGTGAATCATGAGCGCAGCGTGCCTATGAACACGGAGTTTATCTCGGAGGAGATAGAGGGGAAAATGGGAATGGCGAGTGAGGATCTGCTCGTGACTCTGCAGATACTACCTGGTTTCTTTTCGAACTGTCTCTTCCTCGTCCTGTACGACTCCGTGGTGCTGGTGAAGCGCGTCGTGGCGCTGCTCAGCAGCTCCAGGTCCGGCGGCTCCGGAGAGTGGCGCCGCATGTTGACCTCCGCGGGACTCCGCTCCATCTGGAACAGTTTCCTCCTGGACGCATACAAGCAGGTGAGCATGTGTCTGTTGTTAATGCTGCTCACTGTGACTCTATATAACCTCACGTCTGAGCTCCCGTCGGTATGACCTTACGACCTTTAGGACCACGTCTTGGGACAGCCTTGCTTCTAGTTGTTCTGAGAACTCCAGGTTCATTTATTTTCTCCGCATAAATTCTATAAAGACCAGCAGTCATGGTTAGTCTTCTTCAGATATATTGTGCCAGATGTCCAAAATAATATTACATAAATTGTCCCCCCCTGTGCACATTTTAGCTCATACACACTTTTAGAGTCTGACCTCAGTAAGTTGACTGGGACGTCATTGTTCATCATTGACATCACAGCTCTCCAGTCCTTCTCTCTGTGACGTAACTGTGTCTCTGAGTTGTTCTAGCTGCTGACATTCCACGACTCACAATTGCTGATGGTTACTTTGCTGTACAAATATTGCGGTAATCAACAGCTCTTGAGCAACTGATTGAATGGGGAAAGGAGGCATATGCATCATAAATGTATATTTGAAAGAAAATCACTGTTTGGATAGTTGATAGATCAGCAGCTAAGCACAGGTCTTACTTTCACCTCATTCCCTCTTTAAAAAGGAACTGATGTCTGGGAGGTATTTTTATTAAATTACATTTATATTATTGACTTTCAATAAGTGCATTCAACCATGATTGTACAAAAACTTCACAAAAGCCAAACTACAAAGTGCTACATGTAAGTGCTTAATATACAGTAAGTGCAACTTGACTTGGATCATCTTCTTAGGCGAGGTGTAGTCCAGTATTCTCACCACACATCGTTACTATTTTGGATCTTTTCAATGATGTGACATTAGAAATTGTTGAACTATACATATTTAACATGTCAGATCCACCACCATGCATCACCTGCTCCTCCACTGTTACTACTGGTCAACCATGTAGGGTGTAGTTTGACTTTAAGGGTTGCCAGATCATAGTTCAGTATCCGCCTCTCTTAATGAGGATATCCAGCATTTTGCAGAAATCAAATGGCAAATATATATTGGTATTAGAACAATTTTAAAAGACCTTGACATTAACAATGGTTCTGATAAATCTATGCCCATGATCACTACATCCTCAGACTATGTGTTATGTAAGTTATTTGTTCACCCAGTTTCCTCATCAGTATTTTTTTCGTATATGGGCCTTGTGTGGCTCCAGTAAATCAAAGTCTTACTGGTAAATCATCAGTTTCACTTATCTGGCTTGGCACTTGGCAACTAGAATAAAACAATGGCATCTTTATGCATGAGATACTGAATCATTCAACTGTTGCCTAGTTTGAAGTCATACATTTAAATACTTGACACAATGAGGATTTATCTGCTTTGCCTTGGCAGGAAGGGCAAGTTCTTCTTCAGACATATTGATTGTTTTAAACTGAATAAATCAAGATTAAAGTTACACTTTCAAAGTGCAAATTTGTATTAGTTAAAATGCCTTTACTTACTTTTCCCTTATCACCTCTGTCAGTTCAGTTGAAGTGAGCTCCTTTTATGATTCTGATAAGCTGATGGAGTTTGGCGAAGATGAGTTAAATCTCCTTGTGTTAATATTGGATTTTTGGTGGGTCGGATGAAAAATAATTGAGTAGGCTGAAAAAGACTGGCACAATCTACTTCAAGAGGAGACTAGGGGCATTGGCCTTGGCTCCTCAGTCCCTCTACAGGTGTGTGGTGGCTGCAGCATCACTGTGTGGAAGCAGCTCTGCTGGAGACAAACAGGAACTGCAGCAACCATAAGCAGCAGCGTAGCCACGATCAGTGACATGCATAGTAGCAGGTGCAGCAAAAAAATTCCCCTGTTTGCATTGTCTTTTTAATTGTATCTTTTTTATATCCATATAAGTGTTTTTAGAGGTACGCCAAGGTCTTTCTTGGATCTAAAACAACTTCAAAAAAGTATACGGACTGTGCTTCGTGTGGAGTATAATTTAACTAACGTCTTATCTCTCCATTTCAACTACATTCTCATCTCTTATGTTGATAGTCAGACCGAATGGCAAATGGATGTGTCTTGGCCTGGGAATACGCTGTATACATCAGAAGCCCCCAAATTATTGGCCAGTGCCCCCTAGAGGCTTATTCTTTGTCAGATGATAGCCAACAGCCCCTTGATGCTATGAGACTGGACTTTCTCCATATCACTGAACAGTTAGCTGCAATGATTGCTTTTTTTTCGTATCAGGGCGTTAAACAACTTCAACTTCCCAACTTGGCTTCCTTTTTTATCTTTTAGATATGTGGAGTCGTAATCTTATCACTACACCCTGCTCACGTACACATTTGTATATTAATTAACTTTGGTAATTGAGCTTTAATTTGCTTTTTGGATTGTATTTCTGCAATTGACATGAACCAGAGCTGAGAATGGAATGACCATATAAAACATCCTCATCTGAAATAACTTTATCCATCAATATTCTTAGACCTGCTTGATGTGTGCATTGTGTGGGGTAACATTAATTCTAATATGTGTCTCCATAGGTGAAACTTGGCTGTGCGGCACCTAACTCCAAGGTGGTGAAGGTGCCAGATGGCCCTCGGTGTAGCAACAACATTAGTAATGTGATCAATGTGCCAACCGGAGCCAGGATGCGAAATGGGGACGAGTGCCGCCTTCTGGATTTTGGCTCATCAGATCGCCCTCTGGTGGTCAACTTTGGCTCAGCCACCTGACCCCCCTTCATCAGTCACCTGCCAGCTTTCCGACAGTTGGTGGAGGACTTTAGTGGTGTGGCTGACTTCCTGTTGGTGTACATTGACGAAGCTCATCCATCTGACGGCTGGGTGGCCCCTCCTATGGGCTCCTCCTCTTTCAATGTACGGAAGCACCAGAACTTGGAGGAGAGACTTGGAGCAGCGCGCCATCTCACTGAGCACTTCTCACTTCCACCACAGTGTCAGCTGGTGGCAGACTGCATGGACAATAACGCTAATGAGGCTTACGGTGTGTCCAATGAACGAGTGTGCATAGTGCAACAGAGAAAGATTGCCTACTTGGGTGGTAAGGGGCCTTTTTTTTACAATCTGAAGGATGTGCGGCAATGGCTGGAGCAGAGCTATGGTAAACGGTAGGTGTAACCAAGGACGAGTACAGAGGAGGATATTTCCTTATTTTTGAGTTGGGAAATAAGATGTCATTCGGTTTTATCCAAGCACAAAAAGGCTAGAATTTGCCTTTTTTTTTACTTTTGAAATAAGGCCAACTTTTCGCACACCAGTTTGTTCAATCTGATATGAACATGTCAAAACTTGTGCCACCTTGCATTGAGCTAGGGAGTGTATTGATTGGAAGCCTCATGAGAAGATGCTTCATCTGTATTTATGCCTGCTTTTGTTGGTTAATCATATTTTACATGATTTTCACTGGAAGTAAAAACCAAATAACTGAAGTAGGGAAGAACTCAATGTTCATATTTTATAAATATTCTTGTCAAAAGAATAGGTTTTAAATTAATTGATGGATGTTTTAATATTTTAATATCTTTTCTGCTGTGGTCTATGTTCTTATGCACTATTTTAACATCTTAATTGTATGTCTAATCTTTATTTAACTTCCTTACTCTCTGGATACATGTTAATTCATACAGTATGACTTGTCCATTTGACAGCTCTTTTCTATAGTGCCTATAAAAAGTGTTTGCCCCACAGAAGTTTTTATTTGTGCAATACTGAATCATTGTTGATTAAATGTGCTTTTGTGATACAAAAAACAGATAAAACGGGAAAATGCATCAATTCAATTTAAAGCAAGTATTCACACTCTATGTCTAACTATTGGTGGGTTCAGTCTCACTGGACACTGCTCAAGCTCTGTCAGTTTGTATGGAGATCACTTGAAACCTGTTTCAAGTCAAGCTACAAAGTCCCAGCTGCTTTGAGATGTGGTTTAGCACTGCCCACTCATAGCAAAGAGGTGTCCAGCTCCAATGGTTTGGCCAGGGGCATGCCTGTCATGATTTCCCCATGTCGATATAGGTTTCGCTGGGTATTCCGGCCTCCTCCCACAGTCTAAACACATGCAGAATGGAATTAGGTTGATAGGAGACTGAATGGGTTGTCCCCTGTATGTTGGCCCTCAAGAGGATTAGCAATATACAATAGATAATAAATAGATGAAAGTTATTCTCTGTGTAGCTTTGTGAACATGTTTGGGTGTTATTGCCTGCAAGCAAAGACAAGTTACATTTTGAAGTAGGCTGCATCTCGTCTTCCTCTAGAGCTGAATGCTCTGGATTTAAAAAAAAGCATGTGCTGGATGCTGTCCTGCCTTTTCTTCGCTTTCTACATTTCTCAATGATTTGGTCCTAGATGTGGTTACCCTCTCTCTCTCTCTCTCTCTCTCTCTCTCTCTCGCTCACCCCCCTATCCTCCCCAGTGTTTGACTAACCAGAAGTTGGTTCTATAATAGTAAGTAAGGTAAAACCCCCTGACTATATTCAGTTCCCTTTCTCTGATTCTGTAGCTTCTAAAACCAGTAGGCTGCACCTCTCATGTTTTAGTTATGTCCTATTAAAGACTATGAATACTTGTATGTATGTATTTTGTTTTTTACTTGGTAATTAATTCAGATCATTTTTTTATGTTTTTTTCTGTGCCACCTCAGTCAGTGTCAAAAAAGTCACATTAAACCTACTATGATTCAGTGTTGTGAAACAATAAAACAGAAACCCTACGAAGTATTCTTCCCAGGCACACTGAATTAGTGGACACTAATGTTTGGTAACATCATGTCCCAAACATTGAAGTGAAGAAATCCTTTTACTTTGCATGTTATGAAGGAAGACTTTACCTTCATGTATTGATTGATTTGGATTTAGAAGTAAACACTTTTTCTGCCGGTTTCGTTTACAGGAAAACGCTTTTCCAGCCCAGGAAGTTTTCCTGTCTGGTCCAGCAAAGACGTGGTAGGAAGGACTGACACCAGTCAACTGGGTTTCATTCTGCGTGTGGTTAGGTGTAGGCTGCGAAACGCTTTGGTTAAGGTGAGGGAAAGATGAGGATTTTGTTTAAACATTGAGAAAACAATCTCCATCAAATCGGCATTGACCCTCCCCCCAAAAAAGCATCATTCACAATAATTGATCAGCATTATCAGCTGCTTGTCGATCCACCACAGACTCATGTCCAAACTTTACTTGAACCGACCATGTACACATGTATTTTCCAAGCTTCACCCAAGCCAAAATTGGCCGTTCTGTATTGGGAAACTGGTTATCAACTGGCTGTTGTCGTGACAACCGAAAGTGATATTCAAACCGGTGAAATGACTAGAATAGCATTAGAGGCTTTAACTATAAATAAATGCAAAAAAATGTATGGTTGCATGCCTGTCACATAATGTGAGTCGAATGATGGAGGAAATTTATCTTGATATGTGATGCGACAGGCTTGACCTTTATTCACTGGAAATATACAGTGTCCATATTATTTTCCTCACAAAAGACAACAGAGGATTTTTTTTCAATTTGTCATCCATCTCCTTGCCTTGGTCTGCGCTGCAGTGATAGAATAAGAAAGTAAAGGCATCAACACTGTCAGGGAATCTGTGAGGTGTGAAAGAATCTTTGCACAATTAAAATGAAGCTATAATCAGTATTTAATAGTTATTCAATTGGGCAAATTGTCCGTCCATTTCTAACAAGCTCAATTTTAAAACCACAGCCGACTCAGCAAGCCTAGAACTGCAAAACAATTACACTGCTCTATGAACATGACTAACGCTTTTTCTCACTGTCACTTTACTGGTCAATCTTTTTTCGCTGTCACAACATTTTTGTAAAGGTGACTGTTGTTTTTTCTGGTTTGGGCTGTGCACAGATTTTGATCTGAGCCTCTGAAGTTGCTCATCCACAGCAGATTAGCAGTACAGCACGAGTTACCATGGTGATTCACAGTCAAAAGCAGCTTTGTGATACAGGAAAATCCAGAGATTAGAAGAGTAGCCCAGAGAGGGATAACCTTAATCCCGCCTTGTGAGGCAGGCCCCTAGTCCAAAATGACTTAAGGACAAATATAGACAGAAGG
The DNA here is from genome assembly GCF_949316205.1 of Platichthys flesus. NCBI lineage: Eukaryota > Metazoa > Chordata > Actinopteri > Pleuronectiformes > Pleuronectidae > Platichthys > Platichthys flesus. The sequence continues at coordinate 23,534,681 of NC_084954.1, forward strand.
CAAATTCTGGTGGCAGCATGATGGTTCAGCAATTGAGAGTTGAAATGTCAAATGATGTTGAAGAAACTCATCTTTAAAATAATTAAATAGAATTCCAGCACATGGGCAAAGATCCCCCCAATTTTGTATTCACTTCACTGTCTGAACTGGCCTTAGAGACACAAAGATCAAGACCCAGAGCTGGTTACCATGTTGTTAGAAACTGAGTGGACCTGTCAACACCTGTATGAAACACTTGCAAATGTCTTCTATGTCTTAAAACTGAACAAACGTGTTATGGGTTCTTCCGCACAGATTTGAAATATTTGGATTTTGATGACATGAAAGCGCTCTTAATGTTCTTAAATATTGAAATATTCTCAACATGTTAAGATTGACTGTTGGAGGTCTGTTAAGTGTGCGTGGTTATGTATGGTTGAGATGGGTACAGGATGTGTGAAGCTCTGTCAGTCAGTGTGTAGCATTGAAGCTCCATCGGAAGCACAGATGCTTTGGTCTGGTCTCCGAGACAAAGGTGTGCAAATGAAAACCTTTGGCGAAAGAGTCGACGACTCAGCCTCTGGTTGGATGTGAACTGCACCTGGTCAATGAGACACAGAACCGTTACATCTGCTTTCACTGTCAATGTGCTACAGTATAGACCTACATCTCTCTGTAAGTGATACACACAGAACTGAAACCTTCTGTTTTTTTTTGGCTTTTTTCATTCCTGCTTAGTGCAATGTTTTGTTTTTCTAGAATGTCCAAGGAGAGAAATAAAAGGAGAACGTTTGCTGCCAAAACAGTTTCATATGTTGTCTTTTTATACAAATGCATGTCAGAAGTAAACGGGGAAGCTGCCAGGGCCAAATTGAGAAAACATTTCACCAGCAAATCATACAACATTTTAGTGGCCACATGAGTTTTTTATAATAAAAATAACTTAAAATTTTATAGTGCAAGGAACCAAGGATGCTTCACATATTTAAGGGACATTGAAATATCTAAGACAAAGACACGGTTGTGCACAAAAGTGTAGTGTTTTTAGAAAGATTGCATTCAGTCAGGTCATATACAGTTTTAAAAAGATGAGTTTTGAGTAGTTTTATGAATGGCCAGAGGGATGTGGAATTGCAAATCTCTGTGGGCAGAGCTTTCAAGCAGGTGGGGGCTTCCGCACTGGAAGCTCTATCCCCAGAAGTCCACAATCTGGTGTTGGAGTTAGTGAGCAAACTCGGTTCAGAGGAACGTAGATTCCTGGACGGGGTGTAAGGTTAAACGAAATAGGTTGAGCATAAACATAACCAAGGGAGATATCACTACCTTAGTGTTGGATGCACGTCTGCTTCATTATTCTTTATCCCTGTACTTTTAAAGTTCAAATGCTGATGATGAAGTTGTGAATATTTCCTTCTGAATCTCCATCACTTATGATCCATGCACTCAATCTTATGAGTTTAAGCAACAGGGAGGAATTTACAGACTTATTTTAACAGAACTTAAAAATGATGCAGTAAAGCAGAGAGCCCTTTGTTGTTTTTTTGTACCTTTATTGTGGAAAGTATTAAAGCCCAGTAACCAGAAGTATTTGAACATTTTGTTGCTGTTTGTGGTCTGGGATTCAGCATACATATAAACGACAAACTGAACAATCTGGAGATGAAGGCCAGCTCTGTGGTGGAGACGGAACTGGACAGTGTTGAGGCTGAAAAGAGGAAAAGAGGGAAACTAAGAGGCATTATGGAGAACCCATCATGTCCCCTCTCTGCTGAACTGAGGCTGCTCAGTAGCACGTTTAGTCACAGACTCATACAGCCATGTGTCTCAAAGCGTTTGGGTGCTCTTTTGTGCCATCAGCCATTAAACCACACAACAGCACCTACAGTCAAACACTGAATCTATATTGCAAAAAAAGAACTACTGCAAATCCTGTACACTGTATACTTCAGGAATGGCCAGTTGCACAATAACAAAACTTTGATCCCTATCTCTACATTGCACATTTTTGAAAAAATTGCCTTTTTCTGTAGCATTTATATTCCTACAATATTCTTCCCTTGCACTGCTGTGTTATCTGTCAATTTCCTCTCCAGAGGATCAATAAAAGTACATCTTACTTAATCTTTCTTACCTATCTTCACTTAATAGTAAAGCCTTTCATTTTAAGAGCAGGAATTATTTATTTCCATGTTACCCCTAAAGGTTTCCCCTTAAAGCCCTCTCACTATAATAGCCCCTGGTCATGCGTACATTTACTTGGCTCCTGCTCTAAACTCCTTGTCCTCACTAAGATTTACTGCCGCTGCTGCACAAATGTCCCTGTGCCTCTGTCTCCTCAGGCTTGCTCTGTTCACTCGCCAGACTTCTGCTCTCAGATTCCTCCTGTCTTGCTGTTAGATTGTTGTGAAATAACCTGGTCAGATCTTCCCAACCAATAGATTGCCTGCTATGACATTGACACTGCCTTATTAAGGGAGGTGCTGGATTGAGTTACGTGAACGTCTTGTTTGGTCAGGTTCACCTCATAGAGTTGATTGCCAGGTGAAGCAGAGCTGCAGTGCTAAACACTTCTCTGCGCTCCCTCTGGATCAGTCACAAAACCCCATAGAGATTGTGTCTGTTCACCGTCCGATTAAATGATTGAAATTAAACAATAATAGAGCGAGAACTCCACACAAAAATTTAATACAAATTAAAACAACCTCTGAAACAATACAGGAAACCCAGACTTTTAAATGTGGTCTTTTAAACATTAGATCACTGGAAAAAAAGGCTCTTTTAGTTAATGAAATAGTCTCTGATTACAACATAGATTTATTGTCCCTCACTGAGACGTGGCTGCATCCTGATGATTATGTCAGTCTAAATGAATCTACTCCCCCCAGTCATATCAATTCACAGGTTCCTAGAGAAATTGGGCGAGGAGGTGGAGTTGCTGCTATTTTTAACTCCAGTCTATCAATTAATCCTAAACCTAAACTCAGCTACAAGTCATTTGAATGTCTGGTTCTTAGTCTTCCACGCCAATCCAGGAACCACCAACAGCCAATCATATTTGCCGTAGTTTACCGTGCTCCCAGGGCTTATACTGAATTTTTAAAGGAATTCCCTGAGTTTTTATCAAACTTAGTCCTAAAGACCGATAAAATTATTATTGTTGGTGACTTTAATATTCATGTTGATAATAATAAAGATTGCCTTAGCGTAGCATTTATTTCAATACTAGACTCTATTGGTTTCAGTCAGTGTGTGCACAAACCTACTCATTGTGGTAACCACACACTTGACCTTGTATTATCGTACGGTGTCGCAATTGAAAATTTAACAGTACTTCCGCGCAATCCAGTTCTATCAGACCATAATTTAATAACCTTTGATTTTTCAATAACTGAATATATGCCACTAATAAAAAATTCATTTTCTAGATGTCTACCTGATAGTGCTGTAGCTAAATTTAAGGAAATAATCCCAATTACATTTAAACCCGTATTAGCAGTAGATATAAACAACAAATTCTTTAAAACCCTGAGCTCCATTGAGATCGACCACCTCGTCGATAGCTCTGCAGACTCATTACGATTAACATTAGACTCAATAGCGCCTCTAAAAAAGAAAAATGTCAAACATAGTAAATTAGCTCCGTGGTATAATTCCCAGACAAATGAGTTAAAACAATTATCAAGAAAACTAGAAAGGAAGTGGCGCTCCAGCAACAATGTTGAAAACCTCATAGACTGGAAGAATAGTGTTAAAGAATATAAAAAGGCTCTCCACAAAGCAAGAGCCGCCTACTATTCAAAACTAATAGAAGAGAATAAAAATAACCCCAGGTTTCTCTTCTGCACTGTAGCCAGGCTGACAGAGAGTCACACCTCCACCGAACCCAGTATTCCTCAATCCCTAAATAGCAATATCTTTATGACCTTTTTTAATGATAAAATTCAAACTATTAGAAATAAAATCAACCATCTCCTGCCCTCAATTGGCACTAATACCCTCCCAACAACAGAGATCTCAGAAACGGCTGAGAATCCTACCCATTACTTAGACAGCTTCTCTCTGATCACCCGTGATCAGTTTACCAAATTAATCTCAGGTTCTAGACCAACAACCTGTATCTTAGATCCCATTCCTACCAACTTACTTAAAGACATTGGGCCCCTAATTGATAGTTCGTTACTTAACATTATCAATCTGTCATTATCATCAGGTTATGTACCACAGTCTTTTAAAATAGCTGTCATCAAACCCCTACTCAAAAAACCCACCCTAGACCCAGAGGTTTTAGCCAATTACAGACCAATATCTAACCTCTCCTTCATTTCTAAAATCTTAGAAAAAGTGGTAGCCAATCAGCTGTGTGAGTTTCTCCAGGAAAATAATATATATGAAGACTTTCAATCGGGGTTTAGAGCCAATCACAGTACAGAGACAGCCTTGGCAAAAGTCACTAATGACCTTTTAATAGCCTCAGATCAGGGACTTGTGTCTGTCCTCGTTCTGTTAGATCTCAGTGCAGCATTCGACACAATTGACCATCAAATTTTATTACAAAGACTAAAACAGTTAATTAACATTAATGGAACCGCCCTTAACTGGTTTAAATCGTATTTTTCTGATCGCTCCCAATTTGTGCAAATTAATGATGAGTCATCTGTGCGCACCAAAGTTAATCATGGTGTTCCACAGGGCTCTGTGCTCGGCCCAATTTTATTCTCATTATATATGCTTCCACTAGGAAACATTATCAGGACACACTCGGTAAATTTCCACTGCTATGCGGATGACACCCAGTTATATTTGTCAATAAAACCTGAACAAAGTAATCAATTAACTAAACTGTCTCAAGGACATAAAAACCTGGATGACCCGCAATTTTCTCTTATTAAACTCAGACAAAACAGAGGTTATAATACTTGGCCCCAAACACCTTAGAGATGCATTATCTAATGATATAGCTGCGCTAGACGACATTGCCCTTGCTTCCAATGAAACAGTCAGGAACTTGGGAGTGATCTTCGATCCTGATTTATCCTTTAATAGTCACTTAAAACAAATTTCTAGGACCGCTTTTTTCCACTTGCGTAATATTTCAAAAATTAGACATGTCCTTTCACAAAAAGATGCAGAAAAACTAGTCCACGCCTTTGTTACATCGAGACTGGACTATTGTAATTCATTATTATCAGGCTCCAGCAGGAAGTCGTTAAAGACTCTACAGCTTGTCCAAAATGCTGCAGCACGTGTCCTGACGAGAACAAAGAGAAGAGAGCACATTTCTTCAATATTAGCATCGCTACACTGGCTTCCAGTTAAATCTAGAATATAATTTAAAATTCTCCTCCTCACCTTCAAGGCCCTTAATAATATAGCGCCTTTATACCTTAAAGAGCTGTTAATACCTTATAAACCCACTAGAGCACTCCGCTCCCAGAATTCAAGCCTACTTGTCGTCCCTAAATTCTCTAAAAGTAGAGTAGGAGCCAGAGCTTTTAGCCATCAAGCCCCTCGGCTGTGGAATAATCTACCACTTTCAGTTCGGGAGGCAGACACCATCTGTTCGTTTAAAAGTAGGCTCAAAACCTTCCTTTTTGATAAAGCTTATAGTTAGAGCTAATTAGTGCGCCAGAACGTTACTTGTTCTATTTTATGACACATGACAAACGGAGCTTCTCTTTCCAGCTTCTCCTTCCTCTTCTCCATCCCTATCCCCCTTCCCCGGAATCCCTTTGCTTTATCACCCGCAGATCCAGGGCCTCTGTGGCCGCACCATGGATTACGGTTTGTGGATCGCGCACCGGGGGTCGCGGTGTTGGATCCAGTGTGGCGGATTCTGAGTCATGTGGGCTGATCGTGGTGCTGGTGGCGGACCCTGTGTCGCGTTGGCATTGGGCACGGGCGGTGGACCAGGACCGCAGTGGTGGCTTGTGATGGGTCCTCCTGGTGGGCGGCGGTGGACGGTGTCTGAGGACTGAAGTGGCGTCTGGTCTGGATGGTGGATCGTGGTCTAGATGGTTGCTGAGCATGGACTGTGCTTCATCAATGCTGCTAGAGACTTTGATTATTGATGATGTTCTCCTGCACGTGGCATCTATTGCACTTCTGTCCGTCCTGGGAGAGGGATCCCTCACATGTGGCTCTCTCTGAGGTTTCTACATATTTTTACCCTGTTAAAAGGGTTTTTTGTAGTTTTTCCTTACTCTTGCTGAGGGTTAAGGACAGAGGATGTCACACCCTGTTAAAGCCCTATGAGATGAATTGTAATTTGTGAATATGGGCTATACAAATAAAATTTGATTGATTGATTGATTGATTTTAAATCTTGCGTCATATTAGCAGCATGATAATACTTTGATGATAATATTCAACTTCAAAATATAATTACACCGCTAGGGGCCATATCTCACATCCAGCAGACAGTGGCGGTTGGTTTCTTTGCTAGTTTCCCCACAGATGCAGTTTTTGATTTTCCCAACCTGCATCCATCCATCCATTCAATATTTATACCGCTTTTCCTTTGAGGGTGGTAGGCCCTGGAGCCCATTCCAGTGACTCAGTGAGTCAAGTGACTACAGTTGCTGTGATGTAGCTGTTGTGGAGAAGCCAGAGAAGCCAACGTAGTTGTGTGTGTTCACAAGACCATCTGCAGGCACACACAGCTCAGGGAATTTCAACATCTTCTCCAAGTGCGGCATGTGACCAACTGTGGTTTTCACTGCTCTCTGAGGCTGAGCAGTGGCAAGACTGATGGTCTGCTAGCTTGGGTCAGTACCATAAATGGGAATGACACAAATTGTGTATTTCTCGCATAGCACCATAAAAGACATTCTATTGTTATCTTGGCATTGACTTTGTATGTAATATCATAACATTTAGTTTGAACACAGCTTAAGAAACATGTTGGTCTTACATGAGGTTTGGTCAGGCACCAAAATGGTGCTTTTGACCAACAGAAATCTGGTCTGTTATTCTTAGGGCACATTATTGTGGTAGTAACAAGTGGGAGGACCTTTTAATGGTTTATTGCATGTTACACTCAACCCACACTAGGATCAATTGGAGAATTTGGGAGAATTTGAACCATGCACTCGGCACACTGACCATTTTCCTGCTGTTACACTAAGATAAGTGGATTTGAATGTGCCCTTAATTCACTTGCACCATGGGCTTAGAATAGAGTTAAAATAGAGCTGGTGATCCCTCAGGAGGGGGAGGATGACATGCCACTGAGATACCACCATAATCCTGCTCTTAAGAGACAAACCTGTTACGGCCGACAGAGAAAATTATGCAAATATCATGAATATCTTTCTCCATGACCATTACAAACCCTAATTTTATTCAAAAACACATTATCACGTTTTTTTAAAAGCCTAATTTACTGTGATGAAACATCTAAAAACCAGGGTAAAAGTTTACAGAGCAGAGATTAACATATCACACGAAAAATTGAAGATGGTGCCTTCACTCTACAAAAATACAGTTTTCTGATCATGACTCAATGACTCATGATTCAATTCAATGTTATTTGTATTGTATATTATTTCAAAGCACTTTCCATAGTTAAGTACCTAATGGGAAGCAATATTGCAAATGGTTGAATTAACCTGTTCAAATGCAGTAAAGTGTGCTTCTCTGGTTGACTTTTAGCAGTAGTTTCAACTAGGAGATGGGGAGAGGCAGTGGCCTAGTGGCAGAAACTTGGACTATGGGCAGAGAAGGTCTCTGGTTTGTCACTGGTTCGACTCCACGGAGAGACAACAAAAGATGAACCTGGGTTGATCTGTCCAAAAATCCAAGAGTCTCCCTACCCTGTCTAGTGCCCCTGGTCAAAGGCACCTTACTCCCCCAACATCTGCTCCCCGAGCGCTGTACATTGTCGCTCACTGCTCTGGGTGTCCTGCACCAGATGGGTCAAAAGCAGAAGTTAAATTTCCCTACCTGCATGAGTGTGCCTTTGCATGTCTGTGCATGTGTTTGGGACAAATAAATGGATCTATATCATCACTATATCTATAGGTCCTCTCCAAGGTAAGAGAAGAGCCCACACTGCTCCTCTATGGAGTCTCTGCCTTGGCTTCCTGTCAGTCAGAGCATATATTTTATGATCCTAATATCTGTCTTTAAGTCATGCACTTTCCCCCAGGCTCAGTAGTTGATATGCTGCCAAGATATATTTCATGTGTTTCTCATATAGAGACTTGCTGCTCACCATGACAACACATGCTAATAATAAATGGAGAAATCTTTCTTTCTCTGCTCATATTTTATCTGTCACTCATTCGATCAACTTTAAACTCCTTCTGTACTGTCGTTGACCTAAACAGGTACAGCATTTTATAACGTTTCTTATAATTATAGCAGTTCTTTTACAACACAAACCTGGCATTAACAAGCTTCAGCTACAAAGCAGAGCACAGGATCATCGTTTCCTTTAACTGCAATGTAGGATTGAGAAAATGCAATTTACAGAAGTCTGCTGTTACAGTCTTTTAATCGTTTCTAGTATGTTATTTTCCATTATACGCAACAACTGCAAGTAATCCTCCTTTAGTAGAGATTTTAAAATGAGGAGTAAAATGTTCAGCTTTTATGAAATTTAATTAAAGGATGTTTATTTGTTTTAATATTCATGTTGACTGAATTATCCTCGGTGATCCTCATCTTTAAGCAACTCTAATTCATAGAAAATGGGAAATATAGGAACACCTCTCAGTATGCGTCTGTAAGTATCACTTTAACATCTCAAATCATTTTCCATATAACTGTTGTATCATTTTAATTGAAAGCTGTAGTCATGCGCTCATTTCCCCCCACACTTACTGAACCACCTCTGAGAGATGTGCCATCTGCACCGCACAGATACTGATGGTTGAGTTTCCTGGTTTTAGATATATATAATATATATAAACTCTTCTATCAGTGTTTCACTCTTTTACATTAACAGCTTTAACAACAGCTGTCTTTTTATGAGAAGCCAAGCACATGAGAGTGAAAAGCTGAAGAAGCCATAGATGACTCCACAGAGAAGTTGGACTCAGTTTTCATGTCTACATTGTACGCATGTGTTCAGTAGATTTAAACCAAACTAAAAAAACTTCACTGTTGTTGTGAGGAAGAACATGAAAACCTTTTTCTCGTATATGCTCTGAGATACAGTTGAATGTAAATCTGCCGTATGATGCCATCTTTCACTATATTTCACATCTTTTTAATAAATTGTGTTATCGAATGTTCTTGAAAACGTTGGAGGGGTTTCACTTTCATGCTGTCGTCGTGCTGAGATTACAAATGTTGCTGCAAACCGCTGGTTGAACTTCCAGCACATTGGATCACTGGTTCACAGAGCACATATTGTTCCATGCTGAGCTGTTGGCGGGACATTATGTTGTAGGCTCAATACATTTGCTAAATAAAAAGCAATGTTCACATCTGGTCGTAAAATGCGTGGGAAAGTGTACAATTGGCCCTCATTCCAGTCATATATATTTATTGGTTCCAGCTATGCTCGGCACATATGGAAACATGACATCCGGGTATAGTTTTTGCCACACTCCTGAAATAAGTTTTAATGACACACCTTTACTGACCCAAACATTTCACATGGAGCAACATGCTGGTGCGATTACACCAGCATGTTGTTGTCCTTTGATGTTCCATGTAATAATATAACCCCTTCAAAAAAATTCCAGTAATTGAATTGTGATAGCTCTTTAGTTTTGTGTGTCAAGAATAAGCAAGGATTTCGTATAAATCAAATTAAATTGTTGCGTCTGAATGTGAATGCATCTGTACCTGAGCCAATATATGGGGCAGACTTCAAACAGACTGTAAGGGTGGTGATTGATCTGCATAATAACATAATCAGGAGCTTTAAATCAGACAGGGCTTGTGCAACAATCGTTTGTCTATTGACCTACATAGATAGATAGATAGATTACTTTATTCATCCCCGAAGGGAAATTAAGTCGTCATAGCAGCCGGTACATTTGAATACAATAAAATACAATACAATAGAATAAAATATAAAATATAAAATATAAAATATAAAATATAAAATATAAAATATTGCGATAGAAAGAATAAAAACAGAAACACAAGATAAATAGGTAGATAAGATGCAGAGGCAGATGATGGTAATAGTACTGATGATATGATGGTTATGTTATTGTTAGACAGTATATACAAAATAGAACAGTATATATAGTATATAATATATATTTATATATTAAGATCCATTTATTCATCCCAAAATTCATAGTATTTAGACCAATATAATAGCAGTATATAGTAATAATAGCAGCAACAGTATATATAATAATAATAATAGTAACATTTAATAATAATGTCGTAAACGTGTATAAATATGTGTATATAGACTTATATATACAAAGAATATACAAAGAGTATGATATAATATATGATATATAGTACGGGTATAAATGTAAGTATTTGGCCATACAATAGATAATATAATATACTATGAGTGTAAGAATAAGTAGACAGAGTGTGCAAAAGACAATATTATTGTATAAAATGATGAATTGAGACAGGTATATTTAGTGCAGTTCTGTGATGGTGGCTCTGACAGAGGTAGATGAGTTGTACAGGTATTTGCAGTTGGGAGGAATGATTTCCTGTATCGTTCCTTAGAGCAGCGGGTTGAATGAGTCTGTGGCTGAAGCTGCTCCTTAGCTTGTCCAGTGTTTTGTGGAGGGGGTGAGACGGATTGTCCATGATTGCCAGCCGTTTTGCCAGCATCCTGTCCTCCACCACCTCCTCCATGGTGACAAGCTTAGAGCCAACCACAGACTCTGCCTTCCTAATCAGTTTTTTCAGTTTGTTGGCGTCCTTAGCCTTGATGCCCGCACCCCAGGACACCACAGCAAAGAAGATGGTGCTCGCCACAACAGACTTATAGAACATCATCTTCTGCAGCATCTTGTTGCAGACATTGAAGGACCTGAGCCTCCTCAGGAAATAAAGCCGGCTCAGGCCCTTCTTGTAGACGCCCTCTCAGTTGGTGGACCAGTCCAGTTTATTGTCCAGTGTGACACCCAGGTACTTGTATGCAGGTACCACCTCCACAGCCGTCCCACCAATGCAGACAGGAGAGGGCAGGGGCTTGTTCCTCCTGAAATCCACCACCATCTCCCTCGTCTTCGCCACGTTGAGCTGCATGCGGTTCTCCCCACACCACTTCACAAAGCGCTCAACCAGGTCCCTGTACTCAGCCTCCCTCCCGCCCACAACACACCCCACAATGGCCGTGTCATCAGAGAACTTCTGCAGATGACACGTCTCTGTAAAATGTTTGGGAGTAATAGTGTTGTGTTCTTAAACAGGTACAGGTTAAACTTCTGCACAAAAAAGCTTTCACTCAACCCTGCTCAAATTAAAAACCACAGACCAGAATGCAACTTCTATTTTAATTCAAAGCTATCGATAAGATGGTTTTCAATAGGTCACAGAATTCCTCTCAGAACGCCCGTCTTGATCATAAACTTTTGGGCTTAAAGAGCTTCCACCCATGGCTCTGCTATTCCCAGGTTCTCGTTATTTGCTAGGACTTTGTTAATTGTTTACTTGATCTGTGACTGCTTCCAGTTCAGAGCATGCAGGGTTTGTGGCTCTGTCAGAGTCAAATGTTCCCAACAAGGCAGTTGAATGGAGATCTAATTTATTATGTTACTGTGGAAGACCTAATCCTCTACCAATGCATTACTATTCTGCTTCATACTTCCCAAATTGGGAATTTTCTAGGAACCACTTTAGTGGTGAGCAGTATTTCAGGACTGGTTCAATAAAATAATTCCTTTTCTAACTGGTGATCAATCAGTAATATGAATCCCCCCAAGGAAGAACTAGGGGATTTTTGATTGTTTGCATGAGAGATTTGATTTGTTAAATCAAAGTAATGGACTTCCGTTCCAACAAATCTAGTTCCAACAAATGGGTGTGAAGTGAATGTTGGATGCAATGTTTTTGAGGAATTGAACAAGAGACACTTTATTCGGCGAGCCAGCCAGTAGGGGGACGGTACAAGTGCTGGTGTCCACAGGCAGAGCGTGAGAATGCAGCACAAGTGAAGCCAAATTCACATCGAGGTAAGCAGAACGTTTTGGTTAACCTACTGTAACTCTATATACACTGCAGCATCTATCTAGCTCATCCTTCAGTGCCAATGATGATGCCCTAGAGCAAATTCAAACCTAGACACGGACAAACATTTCTAAAACGAAATGATCAGCTATGGAGTTGCTGGAGTCCTCTTAGTATTGTATAGTATATAACTATATATCTGAAAATATCTTATAGATCGCTTTGCTATTTCTGCTTGTGGGCTTGTGAGTTTTATGTTACATAATTCTGCGAAGAGCATGGGAAGGCAGGAATATTTTGTAGATGTCGTAAAAAAGGGCCGAAAGGGTTAGACAATAAAATCTTCTGTTGCGATTGGAATTCTGCCAAAAGAGAGCCCCGATGTGTAGTCATCTGTGTGTAGATGTACTTGAAGAGGAGAAGGTTCCAGGAGAAATTGGGTGTTGGCTGCTGATGTGTTATACATTTGCTGGGGGGGAGGGAGGGGGGGAGGGGGGGGCTGATACATTTAACCTTAATATATATTAGTTTACATTTAATTTAGCAAATTTAAGAAAATCATTGGACTCATTTGAGAAAAAGATAAGGAGGGGGAGACAGACTGAGAGAAACGGGATCCAAATGAATAATTTATTGACAATACAAATGCTTAGTTGAAGAAAAAAGGATGAGTAAGTGGGAAGAGAATGAGACAATGAAGGTGGTTTGTTAGATTGACCATGTCCTTTGAATAGTAATGTGTACTTTGAGCTTGTGTTTTAGGAGTGACTGTGATGTGGATTAAGAAATCAAAGGGAAAGACAGAGGAGAGCAGATATCTGCAGTGAGCATGGCCATATTTTGAAGGACAGATTTACAGTGGATTCTGAAGAATGAGATACTCTAAATCACAACATATATGGAAGATTGTGGAGTTAAAATGTGTTTGTGAACTTATATGAAGGTTACCCTGATGTATTATCTGGTCCTCTGTCAAGCTAAGCTATCAAAGCAATCAGATAAAACGAAAAACACAAAGTTACATTTGATTTTGTTATACATTAGCTATGAGCATACATTTACTGGCAGACTATAACGATTCAGAAACCGCTGAAAGCTTTTTACATTTTCCACAGCCCTTGTGGGGAAGATGTCCAGCCACTATAGAGACTGACATCATGGTTCAGAGACTATAAAAAGCCGCCCTGAGCTATTAGAACAACAGAAAAGTCCCCTGCACTAACCCCACGTACCTCTGGGCACACCAAAAAAATTCTGAATAAAGATTACCATGAAATATACTTAAAAATTTACTTTTTTTTTTCTTTAGTTCTTTAAAAAGAAGGTCAAGACCTTTCAAACCGAACTCAATAAGAGCTCAGTGCAAGCCGGCATAAATATAAAGGCTACCCAAACCTTTTTGCAAGCACACTGACATAAATTTGAAATGGTGTGGTCAAAATATGAATCTCTCGCTCGAGAACACAAACACACACACACACACACACACACAGTTTGAAACAGTTAAAGTCAATAACAAGGGTCTGTGCATTGTAAACAATTGTATACACTGTCCAGGCCCTAGCTTCATCCATAAACAGGATCTTTGCATGTCTTTATTCATGTGGTTCTGGTTACAAGAGAGAAGGTTTATTGCTGGGACACCAGGCCCAGCAATTAAGTTATAGCTGAATCAAAGTCACAACCGCCTGTGAGGAATATATAATCACACACATACATGAATGCCCATTGGCACTCTTCCATTGTTCACGCTCATTGGCAATTTACTCAATGAGTTGTGGGAAAAGAGTCAGAACTAGAATTATATTTTATCATTGTACGTTCATTACTGTGGCCATAGGTTTATTTAGTTTAGGTTAAGTTTAAATTGCCTGCTTCAGCCAAATCACCTCACAACCTGTCACTGAGGCGGCTGTGGAGTAGAGTGGTCGTCCTCCAACCTGAAGGTCGGCAGTTCAATCCCCAGTCTGACCCATCTGCAAGCCGAAGTGTCCTTGGGCACGATTCTGAACTCTGTCCCTCCATGGAATATCAAAGTGCTGCGAAGAGATGCACTGTATGAATGTGTGTGTGAATGGGTGAATGTAAAACTGTACTGTAAAGAGCTTTGAGTGGTCATCAAGACTAGAAAAGTGCTATGTAAATACAAAACCATTTACCATTTACTGAGCCGTGAAGCAAATTATAGCTTCACTTGTTCCAACTGTTAAATAGACACAAGCCATAAATAGAACAGGTGATTGTACATCAACAGTTTAACTGAGGAAATACTCCATGAAACATCCATTTCGTAAAAGGTCGCACACATGAGTGTCATTTTCTAACTATTGTCCATTTTGGCCTGAAGAATGTATTGATATTTTTTAAAGACAATGTATTCTCAATGTTTAGGTGAACAAAAGTTTTTAACACTGTTACCAAATTCTTTCAAATCAAGTTCTTGAATGTCACAATCAAGAGGTTTCCAATTTCTTGAATAAATTGAAACGATTACAGCACAGTTTTTTCTTATTGTATTAGTATTGTATTATTTTAAGGCTATGTTAAAAATATGTGTCATGATGGAGATGATTATGCATTGTTGAAATGTGTTAGACATAACAAATAGCTCGGTTCCAACAGTGTTCATCCATCTAACTACCGGCTACAAACCAGCTTCTGCACAACATGGAAGCTCATTTCAGGCTTCATAGCGAGTTAGATGTTTATATACAAGAGCTGGGCCTAGAAAAAGTGTTGGCGCAGGAATCATAAGGGTAGGAAACCCAGGCCCATTTACACTTATTACAGGGAGGAAAAAACCCACGCACTCACCATTTCTCATTCACAGCATTAAAGGGTCTTTGGTTCTTCACGTTCCAAACATATAACTCCTAAATTTCCCTCCTATTGAACTTTGTTGAAGGCTTAGTCAAAATATCTGCAACCATATCCCATGTTGGACAATGTTGATGGTGCAATTGCACCCTGGTTATCCTGAAAGATTTTCAATTGTGCATGTTTGCACTCACTATCCATACCTCGCATTAGCTGTAAAATACAAACGTTCTTGTGTAGTTGCAGCTAGCGTCATGTATTCTGCTTCACATGTGGAGAAAGCTACGGTTTGTTGTTTCTTGTACTTCCATGAAATAACAGGTCCATCGTTAGTCAGACTAAAACAGTAACCTGTTAAGATACATCAGGCACTGTGGTCTCCTGCTCAGTCAGCATCACTGTATGTAATTAACATTTCTTGCACACCATTGATTGAGTCATTATGATTTTCAGTGTGGGCCTCCTGTGTCTCTTTTGGACTTGGATCCGTCACCTCACCTTTTAATTGTCCCTATGGGGAAATTTGTATTGGGCCAAGATGCTACAGCAGCTGTAGAGCAGTACATTGTACAACAAAGAAAAAACAGCACACAAGGACATATCATGTAAGACCCAGAATGCACATTATTTGAATATTGCACCTGCCCTGAAAAAACTTACAGTGCCTTGCATAAGTATTCACCCCCTTTGGACTTTTTTACATTTTGTCATGGTATAACCACAGATTAAAGTTTATTTCATCGTGAGTTTATGTAATGGACCAACACAAAATAGTGCATCATTTGGAAGTGGGGGGAAATATTACATGGATTTCACAATTATTTACAAATAAAAATCTGAAAAGTGTTGAGTGCATATGTATTCACCCCCTTTACTGTGAAACCCCTAAAAACAATCTGGTGCGACCAATTGCCTTCACAAGTCACATTTGCAAGTCACATACTTAGTAAATAGGGTCCACATGTCTGCAATTTAATCTCAGTATAAATATACCTGTTCTGTGAAGGACTGAGAGTTTGTTATAGATCATTTCTGAACAAACAGCATCATGAAGACCAAGGAGCTCACCAAACAGGTCAGAGATAAAGTTGTGGAGAAATATGAAGCAGGGTTAGGTTATAAAAAAATATCCAGAGCTTTGAACATCTCTCTGAGCACCATAAAATCCATCATAAGAAAATGGAAAGAATATGGCACAACCGCAAACCTACCAAGAGGAGGCCGTCCACCCAAACTGAAGAGTCGGAAAAGGAGAAAATTAATCAGAGAAGCAACCAGGAAGCCCATGGTTACTCTGTAGGAGTTGCAGAGATCCACAGCTGAGGTGGGAGAATCTGTCCACAGGAAAACTATTAGTCGTCTACTCCACAAATCTGGCCTTTATGGAAGGGTGGCAAGAAGAAAGCCATTGTTGAAAGGGATCCATAAAAAATCCCGTTTGGTGTTTGCCAGTCTCCATGGGAGACACAGCAAACATGTGGAAGAAGGTGCTCTGGTCAGATGAGACCAAAATTGAACTTTTTGGCCTCAATGCAAAACGCTATGTGTGGCGAAAACCCAACACTGCCCATCACCCTGAGCACACCATCCCAACAGTGAAACATGGTGGTGGTAGCATCATGCTGTGGGGATGCTTCTCTTCAGCAGGTACAGGGAAACTGGTCAGAATAGAGGGAAAGATGGATGGAGCCAAATACAGGGAAATCCTTGAAGAAAATCTGGTGCAGTTTGCAAAAGACTTGAGACTGGGGCGGAGGTTCATCTTCCAGCAGGACAATGACCCTAAACATACAGCCAGAGCTACAAAGGAATGGTTTGGATTAAAGAATGTTAATGTCTTAAAATGGCCCAGTCAAAGCCCAGACCTCAATCCAATAGAGAATCTATGGCAAGACTTGAAGATTGCGGTTCACAGACGGTCTCCATCCAATCTGACTGAGCTTCATCTTTTTTGCTAAGAAGAATGGACAAACCTTTCCATCTCTAGATGTGCAAAGCTGGTAGAGACATACCCCAAAAGACTTGCAGCTGTAATTGCAGCGAAAGGGGGTTCTACCAAGTATTGACACAGGGGGGTGAATACTTAAGCACCCAACAGATGTCAACTTTTTTGTTCTCATTATTGTTTGTGTCACAATCAAATTTATTTTGCACCTCCAAAGTACTATGCATGTTTTGTTGAGCAAACGGGAAAAAGTTAATTTAAGTCTATTTGAATTCCAGTTAGTAACAGTACATAATGGGAAAAAGTCCAAGGGGGGTGAATACTTATGCAAGGCACTGTAAATATGATAATATACTAAAATGGTTAAGCTGATGAAGATGCAAAACTAAAACTAGAATTAAAACTTTAAAACCAAATTGTTAAAATGTGCCAGACAAAGTGCAAGGGTTATTAAGATACATGGCCGAAGCAAGATGTTTTGTTTTTTGAGTAGTGTGATAGACGTTCCGATGAATGAGAGCTTGAGGCAGTTCGTCTTTTTAATGTTAAAAATGATTGACACACCAGTCTTTAAAGGTGTTGATCTCATCCAGGTACATTGTTGGACAGTCATCCCTGTGCAACAAGGTTAAAATCAATGTATCATCAGAAAAGTTGTGATGTGGTTATTTGTGCGGCTGCTCCTGCATTAATCAATCTAAAGCATTTAGAGGAAAGGAGAGCTCCCACAGCCTTGTTGGTTAATAAAGAATTAAACCAATTAATGATAAAAGGAATTACATGCATGTCGTGTAACATCTGGAACAGTAGGTATTACATTACATGTCATTTAGCTGATGCTTTTGTCCAAAGCAACTTACATTTTTAGAACACTCAGCATTTATGAGGGGCTTCAGTATCTTGCCAAGGAAACAGATGGGAAAGAGTGGGATTCGAACCGGCAAACTTCTTGTTGCAGAACACCCGCATGCAGATGGGAAAGAGTGGGATTCGAACCGGCAACCTTCTTGTTGCAGAACACCCGCTCTTTCCCCTGGGCCACGCTCTCCCGGGCTTTTGTACTCCTATCTCACTGCGTGTGTCCCTCTGTATGAGTGAGTGGGGGGGCAAAGCTCAAGAGCCTGTGTGTCTGCTTGCTCCAGGTACTTCACGTGATGATTTAAATAAAATGGTCTAATTTTAATAATTTCTATTATTGACTGATGCTGCTATCATTAATGACATCTTTATATCTATAAATATCACATTTATTATCTGCATTGTAACAACCAGTCTGACTGAGCTTAAATATGACAGTTACCCAACTGTACCTCTTTCTCTCCCGTCTTTTCCACCCAAACCTCCTCTCTTCCCAATTTTTCCCCGCTCACCCCAAGCAGTCGAGGCACGAGAAGCCTGGTTCAGTTAGAAGTATCGTGCTGTTAAATAGGGAGTTTTTTCTCCTCACAGTCACAAGTGCTTGCTCATTGTGGGAAGTGTTGGGTTTCGACCATACTGTGTTTAGTGCCTTGAGATTATGTATGAAATTATTTGGCTCTATATAAATACAATTGAAATGAATTCAAAACGAGGAATGTTAAGACAGTTTGCTTTGAGATCAAGAAGTCAAATGAAAGCCTTTATTAAATGGGCTTAGTGCCTGAGATTTTCAACAGACAGTCTCCATCAGGGCATGTAAAAACAAGTGGCAGCTCACAAGTAAAGCTGGTGTCAGTTGTCAGGTAATCAGAGTAGCACCAGCTGCAGTCAGGAAAGGGCGTGAGTGTATAATTAGGTGAATTCCAACAAGGTATTGATATCTTAGAGGTTAGCGGTGTCATCACTTAAAATCCGGAACCTAAGATGTAAACCAAAAGACATATATGAAAAATTACACAAACAACCTTAAACAACGTAGAAAATCTACAAAACTCTACAAATTTCCTCATGGAAGAGAATTGCAACAAATAGTGGTGCTTATACTGAGGTATTACTGATATGTATATTCTTTATACTGGGGTTTACGAATTTGCTAACGTTAAAGGGATGATGCTCCTTGACAACTGCACTGCCCTCATGTTAACCACAGTGAAACCCCATAAACCAGAATGCATCTGGTTTTCGATCAGCTTAAAAAAGCACATAAGTCCGCTGCACATCAAGGTCCCCTAGCTACCCATGGCTGATTGAATCAAATTCACGCTACTAATGCTTACTTACAGAGGGATTTCAGGGTATGCACCTCCGTAACTGAACACCACCATGGGCTCACACTCCCTTGCAACCACTGCGTTGCTCCAAGGATCGCTGTTTGGCATTGCCGTCACCGAACCCAAGGCAATCAAAGTGCAGTTCAGGTTTATTCTTGCCTGATGGTGGCATATGTGGGGTGGCTCCCCAATGTAGCTACTACACCAGTACATTCTAAATTTTAAATGCATAACTTTTATTACGTTTCTGGCATTCCCACTACTTCCTAGTTTCTAGCCCCCTGAAATAGAGACTTCTTGAAACACAACTGGCATTGTTTTAGATTAAAGACTCAGGGGTAAGTGTTTTAGTTTGCACAGGGAGAAATGGACCTGTACTCACTCACATCTGCTTGCTCGGAAACTTGACTAACAGTGTTGAAAAGTAATGCACTGCTAACTCTTACTGTCAGTGACGGTTCCACTTTAGCCACAAAATAATAGAGCGAAAAAGTTCAAGACACTGGTTGAGGGGAAATGGTAAGAGTGTCACCGATCTGTCATGCAGTGTGCAGTCCACAACGATTTTTTGAAAGTAAGTGAAGTGACTTATGTAACTGACTGATTGACTGACTGACATGTTATCTGGAATATAATGTTAAAAGACATTGACACTGGGTATGCAGACCTGTTAAATACTCTTATGGAGATTGGGACTTCAGGAAAAAACACACTTCCCTTTTGCACATCGGGTTTTGTAAGGACATGGAAGCCTCAGGACTCATGTGAAGTAGAAGCCTTCCAAAGTCTGCTCTGGCTGACCCTGTTCATCTAGGCTGGACCTTTGTTCACTCAGATTTACCGATTAATCCAAGGAGAAAAAGCATGGCTGAAGGAGGACAAAGGTTAGTAAAGAACACATAAAAGGAAGGAAGGAAGAGGGATGAGTGCATTTGGTACACATGCCCCTGCTTTTCACACAACCGTCTCGCCGTGTATCAGGGATGTGCACGTATATTTTGTGGGGCTGTTGCTGTCATTTGAAAATAGGGCACCAACGCTTTAATGTTCATGAATGTTTCAAACCATTGTCCACAGTATTTCCCACTCAAAGCTGCTTGGGCATGGTTGATCTACTTAAAATAGAAAGTACCTTGTATAAACTTTCTATGTTCAACATAGCCTACACAGCAAAATCCCAATCCGATTTCAACTCTTTTGAATTGTCTATATAGGTACTCAGCCCCAAGTGTTAATTTAACTCTTTGTGAATAGTTAGTATGGTAACACTAATTAAGTGTAATTATTGACTCTTTTTAAGCTAAAATGGATCACTTAACGACACGGCAGTGTTCCCCCCCATTAAGTCTCATAGGTGTTAAGATAGTTCTTCTTAATTACTAAAACTAACAGAAAAATGAAGATGGCTAAAATAAAGAGGCCATCTTCGGTTAAAACACGTTTATTTTTTAAACATGCACCAAATTGACATTTTAAAATGTGATTTAAAATATATGACAATAAGGAACAATATATGCACATAAACATATATGTATATATAAATGTTTTTTTATGCCATATTCCACCTTTATCAACCTTTTCTCTGAAAAGATGAGTGAGGTTAGTTTTCTGTACAAGTTATCTTTACAATAACTAAATTAAGAAATAATCAGATCCAATATCAAGTAATGCTCCTGCAAATATTTCACGATAAAAAAAAAACATTTTAAACAAAAGAATGGATACAGTGAACAGAAACGCGCTTTTATTTTGAAACGCCTACGGAAAGTGAAATGAATCAGATACACATTAAAACTCAGGTGAAAGATCATTTTTACTGTTTATTCTGCAGTGATCCAGAATATTTATTGTCACAAACGTATTAACAACACTTCCCATACCTATTTCAAAGTAAAAAAGACGCTTGTCTTCATAAAGTAGAGTCCTGGCATTTAGTTTAGTACAAAGTCTGAATTGTATTCAAGCAAATGCAGAAGACAAACCAGCAACTCCACCGCCAGTAGCGGACACACAGCGCGTGTGAACAACAGATACACAGCTGATGGGGGTGGGATTTATTTACTGAAACTCGCTCCTGAGGTGTCCCAGCCAGGTTTAGAGTTTATAGTGGAAAGTAAAGAGTTTATACATTTACACTTAGAGATTTGATTTACAGAAACTTCATTTTGACACCAACTATTCGCCAACTTAGAGTTAACTGAAGTATTTGCTGTGTGCAATTTACATTTTGAAATCCCAACTGAACTGTCAACTTTTCTGTCTCACAGCTGAACAAGTGTGGCCATGTCTGGTTTCATTGAACCTAGCATTGACTGGATAATAATAATAATATAATAATAATGATAATAATTGTCAATACAATTAACAAGCTCTTAACAACAAAAAATATAAATTCAAAAATAGACAAAAATAAACAAGAATAAAGACACAGATCATAGAAGTCATAGACATCATGCGATAAAAGCTTTTTCATAGAGATGTGTCTTTAAAAGAGAGATGAAACGGGCAACTGATTCTGCTAGTCTAACTTCTTCTGTCAGATTGTTCCAAAATCCATAGTGTAGTGACCCTCATGGCAAAGGCTCGATCTCCTTTGGTTTCAGCCTAGATTTGGGAATGGCTACCAGAGGATAATCTGGACTTCAATACTGGTCAGCAACTGCTTCACTTAAACCTGGGTTTTCTTACATGGCTAGGAGCTAGTTCGAGATGCTGAGTTGTTCATACCAAGCAACGTTGTTATAACCATGAATACATTACTTCACATATGGGAAGAAATACTGATATCTTCTTGTAGGGTTGGAATTAGTATCATCCAAAAGTTACAGTTATTCATTGCTGTGTCAGTGCTGCTGCCAGTTGCTTCAGCATACCAGCGTTGTGCCTTCTGGCTCCGCAGGTCGCAGGTCACCCACTCAAAGTATGAAAAAGATGTCCAGCATCTATGCCAGTCATTTCTGGAAGAGCTATGCACCCGCATCATTCATAAATTTATTGGGACTTAACCATGATGAACATATACAAACCCAGAACAGCAAGAATCACTCATGATGTTGTGCAGCATGTATCTCTACAAACAGGGTGTTGCAGCAGTAAGGAAGAGTTGACTGTCGAGTGTCACACCCCGGCTCCTTGCGGTCTGGGTGGGGGCGACCAGAGTTGTAGATGGTGAAGAAAAACTAGCACGGTCTCTTCAAGGTTGATTTTTAGGTGGCGTGCGAGCATCCACTGAGAAATGTAAGTCAGACAGGCAGAGATTTGTGCTGTTACCTTATTACACATATGAAATTGTTAAAATCTGCTATATCTGCACACTTATCTTCACAAACTTCAAACTGCCCTGTGGTTTGGTTTCTAACCCTAACCCTAACCCTTTATTGTTGAGCTGCATTGTTGGTTGCTTTAATTTTTGCTGTGCCAACTAAATTCAACATTAAATGAATAGATCCCAGGATGATCTTTCTTAATTTCCTTGTCATTTCAAAGATCTAACCCTTTCTGAATGTTTGTCAAAATATCAATCAATCAATCAATCAATCAAATTTTATTTGTAGAGCCCATATTCACAAATTACAATTCATCTCATAGGGCTTTAACAGGGTGTGACATCCTCTGTCCTTAACCCTCAGCAAGAGTAAGGAAAAACTACAAAAAAACCCTTTTAACAGGGTAAAAATATGTAGAAACCTCAGAGAGAGCCACATGTGAGGGATCCCTCTCCCAGGACGGACAGAAGTGCAATAGATGCCACGTGCAGGACAACATCATCAATAATTAAAGTCTCTAGCAGCATTGATGAGGGTAGACATCGCGAAGGACAACCCCAACATGACATGCCAAGCAGTCCCGCTGCAAGCACAGTCCATGCTCAGCAACCATCTAGACCACGAGCCACCATCCAGACCAGACGCCACTCCAGTCCTCAGTCACCGTCCATCGCCGCCCACCAGGAGGACCCATCACAAGCCACCACCGCGGTCCTGGTCCACCGCCCGTGCCCAATGCCAACGCGACACAGGGTCCGCCACCAGCACCACGATCAGCCCACATGACTCAGAATCCGCCACACTGGATCCAACACCGCGACCCCCGGTGCGCGATCCACAAACCGTAATCCATGGTGCGGCCACAGAGGCCCTGGATCTGTGGGTGATAAAGCAAAGAGATTCCGGGGAAGGGGGATAGGGATGGAGAAGAGGAAGGAGAAGCTGGAAAGAGAAGCTCCGTGTGTCATGTGTCACAAAATAGAACAAGTAACGTTCTGGCGCACTAATTAGCTCTAACTATAAGCTTTATCAAAAAGGAAGGTTTTGAGCCTACTTTTAAACGAAAAGATGGTGACTGCCTCCCGAACTGAAGGTGGTAGATTATTCCACAGCCGAGGGGCTTGATGGCTAAAAGCTCTGGCTCCTACTCTACTTTTAGAGAATTTAGGGACGACAAGTAGGCTTGAATTCTGGGAGCGGAGTGCTCTAGTGGGTTTATAAGGTATTAACAGCTCTTTAAGGTATAAAGGTGCTATATTATTAAGGGCCTTGAAGGTGAGGTGGAGAATTTTAAATTCTATTCTAGATTTAACTGGAAGCCAGTGTAGCGATGCTAATATTGGAGAAATGTGCTCTCTTCTCTTTGTTCTCGTCAGGACACGTGCTGCGGCATTTTGGACAAGCTGTAGAGTCTTTAACGACTTCCTGCTCGAGCCTGATAATAATGAATTACAATAGTCCAGTCTCGATGTAAAAAAGGCGTGGACTAGTTTTTCTGCATCTTTTTGTGAAAGGACAAGTCTAATTTTTGAAATATTACGCAAGTGGAAAAAAGCGGTCCTAGAAATTTGTTTAAAGTGACTATTAAAGGATAAATCAGGATCGAAGATCACTCCCAAGTTCCTGACTGTTTCATTGGAAGCAAGGGCAATGTCGTCTAGCGCAGCTATATCATTAGATAATGCATCTCTAAGGTGTTTTGGGCCAAGTATTATAACCTCTGTTTTGTCTGAGTTTAATAAGAGAAAATTGCGGGTCATCCAGGTTTTTATGTCCTTGAGACATGTTCAAAGTTTAGTTAATTGATTACTTTGTTCAGGTTTTAATAAAATTGGGCCGAGCACAGAGCCCTGTGGAACACCATGATTAACTTTGGTGCGCACAGATGACTCATCATTAATTTGCACAAATTGGGAGCGATCAGAAAAATACGATTTAAACCAGTTAAGGGCGGTTCCATTAATGTTAATTAACTGTTTTAGTCTTTGTAATAAAATTTGATGGTCAATTGTGTCGAATGCTGCACTGAGATCTAACAGAACGAGGACAGACACAAGTCCCTGATCTGAGGCTATTAAAAGGTCATTAGTGACTTTTGCCAAGGCTGTCTCTGTACTGTGATTGGCTCTAAACCCCGATTGAAAGTCTTCATATATATTATTTTCCTGGAGAAACTCACACAGCTGATTGGCTACCACTTTTTCTAAGATTTTAGAAATGAAGGGGAGGTTAGATATTGGTCTGTAATTGGCTAAAACCTCTGGGTCTAGGGTGGGTTTTTTGAGTAGGGGTTTGATGACAGCTATTTTAAAAGACTGTGGTACATAACCTGATGATAATGACAGATTGATAATGTTAAGTAACGAACTATCAATTAGGGGCAGAATTTCTTTAAGTAATTTGGTAGGAATGGGATCTAAGATACAGGTTGTTGGTTTAGAACCTGAGATTAATTTGGTAAACTGATCACAGGTGATCAGAGAGAAGCTGTCTAAGTAATGGGTAGGATTCTCAGCCGTTTCTGAGATCTCTGTTGTTGGGAGGGTATTAGTGCCAATTGAGGGCAGGAGATGGTTGATTTTATTTCTAATAGTTTGAATTTTATCATTAAAAAAGGTCATAAAGATATTGCTATTTAGGGATCGAGGAATACTGGGTTCTGTGGAGGTGTGACTCTCTGTCAGCCTGGCTACAGTGCTGAAGAGAAACCTGGGGTTGTTTTTATTCTCTTCTATTAGTTTTGAATAGTAGGCGGCTCTTGCTTTGTGGAAAGCCTTTTTATATTCTTTAACACTATTCTTCCATTCTATGAGGTTTTCAACATTGTTGCTGGAGCGCCACTTCCTTTCTTGTTTTAACTCATTTGTCTGGGAATTATACCACGGAGCTAATTTACTATGTTTGACATTTTTCTTTTTTAGAGGCGCTATTGAGTCTAATGTTAATCGTAATGAGTCTGCAGAGCTATCGACGAGGTGGTCGATCTCAATGGAGCTCAGGGTTTTAAAGAATTTGTTGTTTATATCTACTGCTAATACGGGTTTAAATGTAATTGGGATTATTTCCTTAAATTTAGCTTCAGCACTATCAGGTAGACATCTAGAAAATGAATTTTTTATTAGTGGCATATATTCAGTTATTGAAAAATCAAAGGTTATTAAATTATGGTCTGATAGAACTGGATTGCGCGGAAGTACTGTTAAATTTTCAATTGCGACACCGTACAATAATACAAGGTCAAGTGTGTGGTTACCACAATGAGTAGGTTTGTGCACACACTGACTGAAACCAATAGAGTCTAGTATTGAAATAAATGCTACGCTAAGGCAATCTTTATTATTATCAACATGAATATTAAAGTCACCAACAATAATAATTTTATCGGTCTTTAGGACTAAGTTTGATAAAAACTCAGGGAATTCCTTTAAAAATTCAGTATAAGCCCTGGGAGCACGGTAAACTACGGCAAATATGATTGGCTGTTGGTGGTTCCTGGATTGGCGTGGAAGACTAAGAACCAGACATTCAAATGACTTGTAGCTGAGTTTAGGTTTAGGATTAATTGATAGACTGGAGTTAAAAATAGCAGCAAAAGCTACACAATCCATTAACACAGATGACACAATCATTGAATAACCACAAATACGTATAGTAGGATTAAGGCAATTTTATTGTGTTTTACAGTATATCTCAACTGTTATTGTCTTTATAGTATGCTACTGATATTACACCATAATACATTAATGATGAATATTGATTAATATTACTGCAAATGTAAACACAATTTTGCTGTCTCAATATTAAAAATATTTTTTAATATACACATTAATTTCATAAAATATGTACTAGCCCAAGTACATTGTATATTGTATTGTATAAAAACTCTTTATGCTTCTGTGCTATAGAAAAATAGAACAACAAAAAAAGTAGATCACTACTAAGTTTTTATATTTAAGCTAGTAATTAGTTCTTGACAATAAACAGAAGAGGATGAACAAATCACATGTAAAGAATAATGCAATGTGTTATCTTTTAATAATGTTCTTGGTTCTCTCTTTCTAGAGGCGCTGGCATTTAGTGCCACATATCCACGCAAGTTCTCAACGTAGTTTATTAATGTACCTGCCCAAAGAGTCAACCACCACAAGGATCCATCTTGTGGTACCTGCAATTTTACGATAAAGAGGCACAGTTTGAGTGTTTTTAGCATGGCTCAAATACATAAAAAATACATATGTAACTTCTTTTTTTTATTATCAATTATGTTTTAAAATGGAAATCTGAAAATTAACCGTAAAATATTGGATTCTGACTGACCATAACTCTAGCAGACACTCGAACACCGTACCTGAATCCTTAGTCTATCCACACAGACACCAGAGTAAAATTTGGTGCCAAAAGGTCAAGATAAACCCCTTTTATATTAGAGTTCTCTTTCTTAGCATTTGTTTCGATGTCTCACTATGGGATACGCCCCTCCCGCGTATTCACAGAAGCACTTATTCCAATTCGCCAGCCCTGATAGGCTGGCAGTCGTGACTTCCGCGTCAAGGTGCCGCAAATAAGGTGGGCCGGTGTCACACGTCATTCAAACACCTCTTCTCGCTTCACGAACTAGCATTTTTCTAATCGCCGTTGATGCTAACTAGCTGCTGTCCACAGACCGGAGCTAACACCTCAATCGCCGGACGCTAGTTGAATAAACGCCGATCCGACTGCCTTCACCATAGGTAGTTGCTTCTATTTGAATAGCTAAGAGACACCTGGAGCCTGTGGTCACCACACTGCCTGCCTCCGGAGCTAGCTAACAGCGACTATAATTCCATATAATTCGCTCCCCTTTAGCACACCCAGCTAAATGGATCAAGCTGCAAAGCTTCCTTCCACCTCGCAACCAGGCCATGCCCACCGCCTGTGCACCTGTGGAAATAAAATATCGAGCATGGACACTCACCAGGTCTGCTCCGTGTGTCTTGGGCTGGAACATGCCTGCGCCGCTGTCAGCAACGCAAGCTCGTGCGCTGACAGCGCCCGCTTCACAGCGAAGAGTCTCCGCCGACGACTAGCACACCAAGCTAGCGTCTCTGAGAAGGACCCAATCCTTTCCAGTGCCACTACCTAGGAACCCCAAACCGGTGTGGACGAGGAGGACGCTCCCGAACCGGAGATTCGGCGCTGGGGCTCCACGCTGGATTAGCTGGACCCGCTAACGGAGCCACCCCTCAAGAAATTACCCCAAGCAAAGAGGGCTGCGAGACAACTTCTCCCAGTGTTCCCGGAACTCCTGGAGGAAGTTACCGCCTCATGGAAGCAGAACCCTTACTCCAGCAAAACCACCATTCAAGGTGTGTCTTCCTTGGATATTGAGACATCCTGGACATGCCTGGACATGCCTATTGTCCCAGAGGGTGTCTTCGGCTCCGCCCTCGCCTCAATGCAAAAGCGCTGCGAGGCGAAGAAAAAGGAGGATGAGGCGCTACAGCTCTGCCTTCCGAGGAAAACACCTTCCGCGGCGCCTCCGCCCCCCCAGCAGACTTTCAGGTTGCCTCTAGGAGCGCCGCTCCTGCTTTCCGCATCCCGAAGCGCCCCAGGGCTCAACCGGGTGCGAACACCAACGGCCCCCCGGACACGAAGCCCGCTTGGCCGAAAAAAGCCCTTCTAATCCCCGTCAACTCAGGCTGCTCAACCGGGCCCGTCACCCAGTCAGCAGGCCAGGCGGAAGAAGAAGGCGACTTAGCGGTCAACCCCACAGCGAGCGGAGCTGCCACCCGTTCCCTGTTCACTGGCAGCCCAGCTATCACGTGTGTTAGGGGAGAAATTACCCAGTGCCACCCATCCCTCTCGGCGACACGTGGGCACAGAGCTCAGTTCGTTCGTCCCAGTAAAGAGGAGAAGAGACATGTTTCAGATGTGGGATCACACCCGAGGTCACAGGGTTGCAAAATCACAAAAACACAAAGACAAAACCATTCCCCATAACACCACAAGGGGGAAGCAGCTTCCCACCTGTGGTGAAACATCCCGTTCCGCTAGCTCCGAGCCTATCAGACCACGCATGTGCAGTGATACTTGGAAGTGCGCAGCTGGTACGGGCCCCCAAAGATCGTCTGTGTCAGACAGGGAGAGTCGGCCCGGCTGTTACACAAAATTAAACAAAAGAGCCATACGAATAGTGCCACACAGGCAGAGACTGGAGGGTTTCTATTTGAGGTATTTCCTTGTCCCAAAGAAAGGGGGGACCTCATTACGTCCCATCCTGGACCTTAACATTATGAACTCGTATCTCAGTTTTTGTGGTGAATAGGGAAAAGACTGGTTAACACCGAGACAGGAAATTGCCTTTCTGGGTCTCACGTTAAATTCACTGACCTACATGGCTCGCCTATCAGCCGAGAGTAATTATTGGGACTGATGACCTCAACAATATTGGTGGTGAGGCGAATGGGATGTGGAGCACGGATCTCAAACATGCCCATATAAATTATCAGGAGTTGATGGCAGTGTTTCTGACGCTGAAACATTTTCTGCCGTTCCTCCGGGGACATCATGTGTTAGTGATGACGGACAATACGACCACGGTGGCGTATATCAATCGTCAGGGGGGTCTACGTTCTCTACAGTTACACACTATTGCACGCAGACTGATATTATGGGGCGAGGAGCATCTCCTCTCAGTGAGAGCAACCCACGTTCCCGGAATTCAGAATGTGGGAGCGGACCTTTTGTCCTGGGGAAATCCTCTCTACGCCTAGTAGCTCAGATTTGGTCACATTTCGGCCGCGCAACAGTGGATCTGTTTGTGTCGAGGGGGAACACACAGTGCCCACTGTTCTTCTCCCTGCACGACCAGAGCGCACCGCTGGGGCTGGATGCGTTCGCTCACGAGTGGCCGCGCGTCCCGCTTTACGCTTTTCCACCTCTGGCTCTGATTCCCCCGACACTGCCCAGGGTGCGGGAGAATCGTCTGTCACTAATTTTGATTGCTCCTCACTGCCGTCCATGCACTGGCTGGCATAACTGAGACAGCGCCTCTACGGTCACCCATGGCCTCTCCCGCTACGCAGGGACCTGCTCTCCCAGGCGCGCGGACAGATATTTCACCCTCATCCAGAGCGCCTCGCCCTATGGGCTTGGCCCGTGAGTGGTTTAATCTGAGCCTGACTGGATTATCACAATTCAGAATGCCAGAGCATCATCCAATAGGTCTCTTTATGACTGTAAGTGGAGATTGTTTGAGGATTGGTGTGCTAAGGCACAGGAAATCCCTTTTCAATGTCCAGTTGGTACAATCCTGTCCTTTCTGCAGGACTTGATTGATCAAAAGAGGGCATTTTCTACTGTCAAAGTTTACTTGGCAGCTATTTCTGCTTGCCATGTTGGATTTGATGGAAAACCAGTGGGCCAACACCCCCTGGTTTGTCGTTTTATGAAGGGTGCACGGAGGTTGCTGCCCATCTCTAAGACTATGTCACCATCATGGGATCTAGCAGTGGTGCTTGGAGCCCTCTCTAGTCATCCTTTTGAACCGTATTTAAGGTGCGGCACCTTGACGCGGACGTCACGACTGCCAGCCTATCAGGGCTGGCGAATTGGAATAAGTGCTTCTGTGAATACGCGCAAGGGGCGTATCCCATAGTGAGACATCTCACTCATGCTACTCAGAGAACCAGGGTTACGAAAGTAACCTAAAGTTTTAGCGAACGTAAATTAGTTGTATAACCAAAGCATCCAAGGGGGGGCCTTCTCCAGTTCAACTGACGGCCTTGGCAATATTCTTAGCACTGTCTGTTGTGACTTGAATTGTCCTTCCTGGCCTCTCCAGCTTCCTTTCAGTTGCTCTGCCAGATGTGCGCTTGTATGCTGCTCATGAGTGAGCTGAGTTTGCGGAACGTGACTGCCTATGTTCCAGTCGGATGTGATGTCAGATAACTCTCAGTAGCCCTAAATCTAAAACCATCCGTCGTAAGAATGACTGTAGATGCCTTGGATATGTTGAGGACAACTCTAACTTGTGTTTGTAAAGGGCTGGAATAACTTGCTGGCGAGGGCTCGTGACAGGCCTCGATTACTTTGAGCGATTCTTGATTCTTATGTCTTTAAATCCTGCGTTCTCAACAACAGAGAACGGTTTATATCCGTGCAATACAAACACCTATGGCGTTAATTAATATCTCACATGTTACCGACTCTACTTCTTCCCCAGAGTCCCTTGTCATCTGCAGATCCAGGGCCGCAGCTGTGGCTACATCGTGGATTATGATGGTGGATCGCGTATCAGAGATCATGATGGTAAATGGTTTTACATGGTGCTTTTCTAGTCTTGATGACCACTCAAAGCGCTTTACAATACAATTTTACATTCACCCATTCACACAGTGCATCTATTCGCAGCATTTTGTTATTCTATGGGGGGCCATTTGGGGTTCAGCATCTTGCCCAAGGACACTTCGGCATACAGATGGGTCAGACTGGGGATCGAACTGCCGAACTTCAGGTTGGGGGATGACCACTCTACACCTCAGCCACAGCCGCTCCATGGGACTCCCGCTGACAATGTGCGGGGATTCTTCCGGTAGACTAGAACAACCATGCATCTTTGCAGACGCACCAGATTGACCTGCAGATGAATGAACCATCTCTACAGACGTCTCATGAGTAACAGGCCCAGGGGCACTACCACGTGACCTGCTGACATCATGCCCAGCAGCCGCATGACAGAGAGAGCTTTCACAACATTGGGGGGGGGGGGGGGGCGTTGCGCAGGGGAGA
Source organism: Platichthys flesus (assembly GCF_949316205.1). Taxonomy (NCBI): domain Eukaryota; kingdom Metazoa; phylum Chordata; class Actinopteri; order Pleuronectiformes; family Pleuronectidae; genus Platichthys; species Platichthys flesus. The sequence goes on from NC_084954.1 coordinate 23,565,748, forward strand.
AGAGCTGTCAAATTCTCCACTCACTGTTGTGAGAGTGGCACTCGACTGCTGAGTTTAGCTCCACTCCCAGATAAGTCAAGATCTGGACCAGACTCGACAGATGAAAGACCAGTGTTTTTGTCTGTAACGCAGCTTCCTTCCTTGAGCGAGCTAATAATAGCAGATTGTTCAGGTAGAATAGCATTCTCATCCCTGTCCTGCGTAACGGCTCCAGAGCCGTTTCCACACAAAAAGTGCATGGAGCCAGAGATTAACCAAACAGCAGGCGCTTGTACTGATATGAGAAGTGCAGGAATTTTCCGTGTGTCGGGATGATGGACACAAAGAAATATACGTCCTTCAGATCTAAGGAGGCGAACCAGTCTCCTCAGTGAAAACACTCCAGCACTTTTCTGATCGTGAGCCTGTGAAAATGTCTCTCTAACGTCTTCAACGTCCGAGCATAGACGATTATCCTGTCCATCCATTTATCAAATATACGCGCTGCCACTCTTAGTAATGCTCTGACAGCCGGCGCACATTATCCGGCACGCTGTGGTTGTCATGGTGATGAGCTAAGCCAGAGCTCTGACCACCGTTGTTCGTATTGGAGCACTCTCTGGAACAACCCATAGGGGGGCTTGGGCCGAAAGGGCTGGACAGATGCCCCCGGAGAAAGCACTACGCACAGGCTCGCAGCCGGGCGCTGACCGGAGGAATCAATGTAAGGAAGTTGCTGTTTAGCCTCTCCTTGAACCGTCACCTTATCGTGGTGGAGAGGTTTGCGTGTCCCTGTGAACCTGAGGGTTGTGTTGTCTGGAGCCTTGTGCTCCTGGTAGGGTCTCTCATGGCAGAGTGGTCTCAGGTGAGGGGCCAGACTAAGGTTCAAAAACCCTCAATGAATATCGATACAAGAGGAGATGGGACCCAGCCCGGAGGAAGCCCGGGGCCCCCGTCTGGAGCTAGGCCCAGACGGAGGGCTCGATGGCGAGCGTCTGGTGGCCGGGTTTGCCACGGAGCCCGGTCGGGCATAGCCCGAACAAACTACGTGGCAACCCCCTCTCTTCATCTCATGGGCCCACCACCTGTGGGAAGACCCGTTGGGGTCGGGTGCGCAGCCACATGGGTGGCAGCGAAGGTCAGGGGTCTCGACGGACCAGACCAGGGCGGCAGAAGCTGGCTCTGGGGACGTGGAACGTCACCTCGCTGTGTGGAAAGGAACCGGAGCTTGTGAGGGAGGTGGAGCGCTATCAGTTAGATCTGGTGGGGCTTACCTCCACACACAGTCTCAGCTCTGGTACCGTACTCCTGGATAAGGGTTGGACTCTATTCTTCTCCGGAGTTGCCAAGGGCGTGAGGCGCCGGGCGGGTGTGGGGATACTCATAATTCCCGGCTGAGCGCCGCGGTGTTGGAGTTTACCCCGGTAGACGAGAGGGTCGCCTCCCTGCGCCTAAGGGTTGTAGGGGGGAAAACTCTGACTGTTGTTTCTGCGTATGCACCAAACAGCAGTTCAGAGTACTCGGCCTTCTTGGAGACCCTGAATGGAGTCCTGTATGGGGCTCCAGTAGGGGACTCCGTACTTCTGCTGGGTGACTTCAACGCCCACGTGGGCAACGATGGAGACACCTGGAGAGGCGTGGTGGGGAGGAACGGCCTCCCTGATCTGAACCCGAGCGGTCGTTTGTTATTGGACTTCTGTGCTAGCCATGGATTATCCATAACAAACACCATGTTCGAACATAAGGGTGCTCATAAGTGTACCTGGTACCAGAGTACCCTAGGCCGAAGATCAATGATCGATTTTGTGATCGTGTCATCTGATCTGAGGCCGCATGTTTTGGACACTCGGGTAAAGAGAGGGGCGGAACTGTCAACCGACCACCATCTGGTTGTGAGTTGGATCAGGGAGTGGGGGAAATTTCCGGATAGACCTGGTAAGCCCAAACGAGTAGTGCGGGTGAACTGGGAACGCCTGGAGGAGGCCCCCTTCCTAGGTATCTTCAACTCACACCTCCGGCGGAGTTTTTCTGGCATTCCTGTGGAGGTTGGGGGCATTGAGCCGGAGTGGGCGGTGTTCAAAGCCTCCATTGCTGAAGCTGCGGCTAGCTGTGGCCTCAGGGTCTTAAGCTCCTCAAGGGGCGGTAACCCTCGGACACCGTGGTGGACACCGGTGGTCAGGGAAGCCGTCCGATTGAAGAAGGAGGCCTTCCGGGATATGATATCCTGGAGGACTCCTGACTCGGTTACAGGGTACCGACAGGCCCGAAGGGCTGCAGCTGCTGCCGTGTCGGAGGCTAAGCAGCGGGTGTGGGAGAAGTTCGGAGAGGCCATGGAGAAGGACTTTCGGTCGGCACCAAAGTGTTTCTGGAAGACTATCCGGCACCTCAGGAGGGGGAAACGGGGAACCATCCAAGCTGTGTACAGTAAGGATAGGACTCTGTTGACCTCAACTGAGGAGATTGTCGGATGTTGGAAGGAACACTTTGAGGAACTCCTGAATCCGAATAACGAGCCCTCTATGTTGGAGGCAGAGCTCGAGGTTGATGGTGTTTCATCGTCAATTTCCCTGGTGGAGGTCACTGAGGTGGTCAAACATCTCCGCAGTGGCAAGGCCCCAGGGATTGATGAGATCCGGCCAGAAATGCTAAAGGCTCTGGGTGTTGAGGGGCTGTCATGGTTGACACGCCTATTCAACATCGCGTGGGAGTCGGGTACAGTGCCAAAGGAGTGGCAAACCGGGGTGGTGTTTCCCCTGTTCAAAAAGGGGGACCAGAGAGTGTGTGCCAATTACCGGGGCATCACACTTCTCAGCCTCCCTGGTAAAGTCTACTCCAAGGTGCTGGAAAGGAGGGTTCGGCCGATCGTCGAACCTCAGATTGAAGAGGAACAATGCGGTTTTCGCCCCGGACGTGGAACTACGGACCAGCTCTTCACTCTCGCAAGGATCCTGGAGGGGGCCTGGGAGTATGCTCATCCGGTCTACATGTGTTTTGTGGATCTGGAGAAGGCGTATGACCGGGTCCCCCGGGAGAAACTGTGGGAGGTGCTGCGGGAGTATGGGGTAAGGGGGTCTATCCTCAGGGCCATCCAATCCCTGTACTCCCAAAGCGAGAGCTGTGTTCGTGTCCTCGACAGCCAATCAGTTTCGTTCTCAGTGGATGCTGGTCTCCGCCAGGGTTGCGCCTTGTCACCAATCCTGTTTGTGATTTACATGGACAGGATCTCGAGGCGTAGTCGTGGTGGGGAGGGGTTGCAGTTCGGTGGTCTGAGGATCTCGTCACTGCTTTTTGCAGATGACGTGGTCCTCATTGGATCATCGGCCTGTGACCTTCAGCACTCACTGGATCGGCTGGCGGCCGAGTGTGAAGCGGCTGGGATGAGGATCAGCACCGCTAAATCTGAGGCCATGACTCTTAGCAGGAAACCGATGGATTGCTTACTCCGGGTAGGAAATGAGTCCTTAGCCCAGGTGAAGGAGTTCAAGTACCTTGGGGTCTTGTTCGCGAGTGAGGGTACTATGGAGCGTGAGATTGGCCGGAGAATCGGAGCAGCGGGGGCGGTATTGCGTTCGCTTTACCGCACCGTTGTAACGAAAAGAGAGCTGAGCCGCAAGGCAAAGCTCTCGATCTACCAGTGGATCTTCGTTCCTATCCTCACCTATGGTCATGAGGGCTGGGTGATGACCGAAAGGACGAGATCACGGGTACAAGCTGCCGAGATGAGTTTTCTCAGAAGGGTGGCTGGCGTCTCCCTTAGGGATAGGGTGAGAAGCTCAGCCATCTGTGAGGAACTCCGATTAGAGCCGCTGCTCCTTTACTTAGAAAGGAGTCAGCTGAGGTGGTTCGGGCATCTGGTAAGGATGCCCACTGGGCGCCTTCCTTGGGAGGTGTTTCAGGCACGTCCAGTGGGGAGGAGACCTCGGGGAAGACCCAGGACTAGGTGGAGAGATTATATCTCAACACTGGCCTGGGAACGCCTCGGGATCCCCCCGTCAGAGTTGGTCAATGTGGCCCGGGAAAGGGAAGTCTGGGGCCCCCTGCTTGAGCTGCTCCCCCCGCGACCCGACCCCGGATAAGCGGATGAAAATGAGATGAGATGATGAGATGAAGTTGCTGTTTAGGATGCCTTTTCTTTTGCGAAGACCCCTGAACGTGACTTTTAAGAGCAGTCAAACTCTCACTCATTGAAAACGGGGGAGGGAGACGCTGAGCGCAGACAGAGGAGTGTGTGCGCTGTCCCCACGAGACGTAATGATGTCTCGTGGGCCATGATCATACTTGTTGTCGACAGAAACGTGTGTGGAAGGACCCTCTGCATGTGTGACAGAGGAGATGTAGTGACTTAGTGTTGCGAGTCCGTGCTGCTTGTTAACTGAGAAGTTAACGGCTGCCGGTTCACAGGGTGTGGGGGATGTGGGTGTAACAGCTGCAGCAGTCAGTAGAATTGGGGCAGACTGTTTTTTAAGGGATAACCTGCTCTTCAAGACCCTGTGGACTGGTTACTGCAACATTAAACAGTCAGGTAATAGGTCCCATTAAACAAATCACAGCCACCTTTTCATTACTTCAAATGTTGAAAGCCACATTCACATTCACCTCTTTAGCCCTGTGTCTGTACATTTTTTCATTTAACCAATTCTCATCCACCACCTGTAAATTTCTCTCTCGAAATTTCCATCTCCTTCTCTCATTTTGTCCAATTCAACACACACATTCACCCATTTCTTGTTTTTTTGGCATCATATGAAAACTTCATTTAGCCTTTTACATCATGTGAAACATTTGAGTTACAATCTAGAAAATCAAATAGTGTCATAGTGTTTGCAAAAAAAAACTCACCCTGTGCACTTTTTTTAGCATAAGCGGACACATGAATACACAGACACTTAAGCATGCTGAAGAGTGCAACAGTAAACAAAGCTGGATGGGAAAGGACCAATTGGCTACACATGTTCAGGTGCCAAAGAGAAGAAAAGAGGAGCTGCTTTGTGTGTGTGTTTGTGTGTGCAAGAAAAAAAGAGTCATAAAGGGGAACCCTTTTCTCATGTACTTAGAGCTTCCTTTGCCTGGCAATGGCCTAATTGAACTCGAACACACATGCTCTGATGAGAAAGGAACTGAAAGGAAGTTTTCAGTTTAGTAAAATGAATGGTGCAGAAATCTCACCACTTCAAAGGATCATCAAAACATCGAGGATTTAGCATGGCACAATACCACGACAGGTAAGCAGTTGCTATAGTGCTTATGAGAGTAAAATATTGTCCACTGTATTTAAAGAAAAAATCACAAACAGCAACATGTGGTTTCGATGGTGGCAGATAGTACTGATGTACCGAGGGTAATATCAAGTATATATCACAATCATGAAATTTCCACAGCTCTACTTTGAGAACCTCAGTTGTATAGTGAAAGATTGTGTCAGCAGGGTGCATGGGGACAAGTAGACACATTTTTTTTATGCCAACTGCTTTATTTTTTCTTTATTATTATCTAAAGAGCCTTTACCATGAATGTCTGACCTAATGGGACTGGCCTGGGTACTGGCTGTTTGGAGGTTGGCTACGTTGCAATGGTCTGCTACATAAGCATAACACCTCCTCATGAATGACTTTCCCTTGTCCAGAGTAGATCACCAGCGTTTCCGTTATAGAAGGCACAACCTCAGGGGCCGGTTCATCAAATTTCCTCCTTACTCGCCCAGAGGAACTTTGTATGTCTTTCTGCTTGGAGGAAGTAAAACTCTTCTGGGTTCTGGACAACTGAAACAGCATTGGTTCTTTAACAAAACCAAAAGACATTCAAATTATCCAGAATACTTCCAACTGCTACAGCGGAAGGACACAGCAGATAGACACAGATGATGATCTCATGTCTTTCGTGTCTTTCTACCATATTATGTCCCGCCTCTTTGTATAAGTACTGGCTTTTGTGAACTTGCGGCAGCTTCCATTTTGAGCACCCGTGATTGTTGTGTAAACTCTGCAGAGCTTACTATTTTAAAGACTCAAAGGCAACTCCAGTCTGATAATTTTATTATTTCAAATCTCAAGATGAATTTCCATCACAGTCAAATCAAATTTTTTGGGGGAAGAGGGGGCAAAATGGCTTTTTATTAATAAAGTTGCCTACCCCTGTCCTATACGGATCTGAGCAGGTCGTATTCAGAAACAAAATGTTGCTGTTTTTTAGTCATACTCAAGTGTGACACTTTGGCTGTGCTACAAAGAAATGGAGTTCAACTATATCCATTTTTTCTCTGGACGGCCAATTCCTTTGCAATCTGATTCAGTCCACTTTACGTTTTGCATATCAGACTTTCTTTTCTTTCTTTGTGTTTTCATAATTTTTCAGATTCCCTTTAGCAGCTTCAACTTTAATTATATTTTGTGCGTTTTCCTGCACAAGTTTGCTTTCTACCTGTCATTTATTGTCATTGCTTGTTTCTCTGTTTAATGTTAAGGATGCTCTGTGATGCCTTACATTTACTCTGACAATCTTATCAGCTCCACTTTTGGGAGGGTTAGGTTGCGTTCTATGGGAGTTGTATCCATTGACTCAGATTAGAAATTCTATGTTTCTTCTGTTGTTCTTTTCCGTGGCAGTGCTCTCTCTGATCTTGCTTCCACTGTTGCCTCACTTTTTCCTTTTCATTTCTGGACAGCTGCAGCTTTGCAATGGTTCTGTCTCTCTCCCTCCTCTGATAGCCATGAAACATGAGAACTAATAAACTGACATATTACCATTAAAAATCTCCAAGGTATGACTGCTATTTGAAAGCTATAAGCCTCACAGCAAAATAAACTTGTACAGACTTGCAGTGTATCAAACCACATAACATTATTTGTATATTTGCAAGATATGCTTCTCTTCCAGCTGGATCCTTTTAAATGTTCCTTCAATCAATAGTACTATCTAAAATAAAAATACAATAATGTTGAAATTTTGTACCATTTTTCTAACATAAAACTGTTAAACTTAAAATAACATAATTTATTTGATATAGTGACATTCCTTGCAGCTGCTTCTCTTGAAATAATCGTTCATCCACCCAACTAATTCTAAATAGGCTAAGATGCTACCATGCGCTTAAATTACAAAATACATTATATTTTTGCATAGAATACATAATTTCATAATCAAATTATATTTTCTGAGTTTTACATTAGTTGTACCGCCTTATATGCAGCAGCAGCGGCAGAGTTTGTTCAGTGGATTTCTCCATAAGTTAATTAGGTTTTCCCCTGGGAGCAGATTTTCTGCAAAGGTCATATAATAACAGGTAATTGGCTTCCTGAACTCATTGGACTACAGACACTGGTTGATGTTATTCCCAAGGGAAATCTTTGATAAGGTGATGGCTGTAATAAGGCTTGAGGAAGTGATACTCTCAGGTAACACTGTGCAAAATGCAAATGTGGAGGATGGTAGGAACAAGAGGAAGATTGCTTCAACACATTCTAACACATTCTAGCAGCACATTGCATAGGTGGCATAGGCGTTTCTCCAAGGGTGCAAAAGGCAGGGGGAATAGCATGATAGCATGATCTTTCCTGACATGTCAAAGGGATGTCCACCTCTCAGTAGAGGCTGTCAGAGAGGTATTGAACCAGACTACTGGGACCCATGAGAAACCTGTTATACAGCTGGAAGATGAAGATAATGACGATGGTGCTGCTGCTGACGTTGTTAATGATAAAAGGAATCAAATGGAATTCATTATAAATTCAGTTTTCATACTTTAGAAAGGGTGCATAAATTGATTATTTGATTTGAATTTATGGTTCATTTTAATATTAATTGTAGTCAGTCTACTCCACTAGACATTGTTAGCATGATATCAATGTTGGCATAATAAAAATAATATTAGGTTATGGTAATGCAATGTTTGGAACATGTGGCATTTGGCTGCAGTTTGATGGCCACTGCATCTGCACATCTGGTTAGACATTTACATCAGCTCCTTCCTGTAGACATTATTAAAGTTTTTGCATTCTAACTTATGGTCAGCTAGGCCAATAAAGTTAGGGAGTATACTGTGTCATATAATGTGGGTTGCATAATCTGCAATTTCATTACTTTAGTCAATCAACCCTTCACCCAATATTACTCCATCTGAGTATTATGTTTAACTGTAATACGTACTACAGTACAAGAACCACAAGATGGTGCTAGCAACATTTGAAGTACAGCAGTGGAGCAGTGCAGGTCACTTTAGTTATATACCTCACAATAAAACCCTTATTAAGAAATAAAGGGATCTGTTACCTGATATGCTTTTAATTTGAAATCGATACAGAAAGATTTAATAATTTAATGGACATATAGGACTAATTACAAATTTAACAGATCCAAAAGGAACAGATTTTAAAGCAAGGAGGCCTTGTACCTTAATATAATCAAATATACTGATCAAAAGGTGGGAACTACAAATAAATACATGCATGCTTCAAAATAAATGTATGACTTGAGAGAGACTATGATTATAAGAACAAATACAAAGCAAATCAAACACCCACAACAGGTCAGCCAAACAAATCAATGCAAACACATGAAAGCCGACATTTAAGGTTTTACCGTGATGAAAATCTCCATTAATGCTAAAATCTAGTCTTGGTAAATGTTGATAGAAAACATCTAGTGCTTATGAGCATATTTGTGATGTCATATCGCCTTATTTGCAATCAGTCAATGGGAAGAGTGGTGTTCAGTTTACAGTCAGGGTTGATTTGACCTACACTTCCCCCTTGCGGATATTTTAATCCTCAAAATACAAATGTCATTTCTTAAGATTTAAAAGTTCACGACCAACATTTCCACAACAATGTTGACATTGCAGTTGTAGGTGAATATAATGGCACTGCGGCTGGAAAAAATCCTATAAGGCTTGTACATACCAGGCCTATCCCCCACATCTAGCACATCTCCTTCGTACGCAGTCGTCCTCAGGAGAGACGTTCAGCTGTGGTGCCCATGACTCAAGTGTGGAGTATAGTTGAGGTATGACTTGGGGGAGATGTGTCCATCTATTGGCTATTAAAAACGCATCCATTTTTGCCCTTGGGTTAATGACTCTGTAGCAGACAGTCTTTATAAGCCTCATTAAACAGTCAAGCAGCTTGAGCGGATCCATCTGTTCCCTCTCAAAAGCCTTAACAGCAGACTGCACCTTGCTAATAATAGATTTTTAAAAAGTGATGAGGAGGTTCAACCTCTGCCATGAAGCAATGTTCACTCGCCATGGTGAGGCTTGAACGCAATTTCAATTCCACCCACTGATCCAGGATTCTGGTGACAGCAGACTACAGAAACCCACGGTGAGGCAGAGAACTTAGTTATGGTCAAAGACATCCAACAATTCATTATCTCCTAGACAACTTCTTATTTCTCCCTGCAATGATATAGCGAATCAATTACAGGTTGGTGCAATGATTCAATACAATTTTTGATGCATAGCATCAGATCATAACATACATTATCTCAAGCCACTTTCCATGGTAAGGTCACCACCTTAAAAAAATATGAGCGAAACCCCACAGTTCCCGTGGGTTGCTATCAATTCATAATATCATACAATATCATATCAAATCATATAAGTTAATAAAATAATAATAATAATAGTTATTAAGTAGAGTCATATCTGGATCCTCCCCAGGCCAACCTATCCCAGGTTACATTCTGCTGTGGGGTCGAACCAAAAATTCCAAGTTGCATTAACATTTCCCACTTGTCTATCAGCAGCGCTGTTGCTAGACGACAGCAGTAAAGGCAGGACAAGCTGCTGACACCAATCAAGTAAATCCTCTGTAGACCAGATTGTCTGAGCCTAAAAATATGAATTGCCCCCTGGTGGCTGGCTGTAGTATCAGTCATATATTAGTCATTTACAGGTAAAACAGAGTGAAGTGTCATGGCTGATATCTGACACTGACCTGTTATTTATTGAGTGCACGTATCAAGCTACATCACAGCTCCACTTCAAAATACCTACTGCGCAAATGATGGCTCTAGCTCTGGCTCCAAAGGATATCAGCGGGGCAAGATGGCAGTGCCCGTGTCCGAGATATCTTGGCTTCAGTTTTGTTACGTTGTTGGAAGTTGACACACATCGTCCAGCTTTATATACAGTCTTTATGATTCTGTGAGGGATCAGGGCAAATGTCAAAGTGGCAGTGTATCGCCATGAGGAACCATAGATTTCAGATTACCCGAGGACTATAGTATGAGTTAAGAGAAAAAAATAATGTTTTATTTGCTATGAATCTGGTGAAAAAAGGGTTATGGAATGTAACAATTGTAACATAAAAATGTAAATCCCTGACAAAAAAAGGCTCACACTCACATCTTTGAATGAAAATGGCTTAAAATGGAAACAGAAAAGCGCGATCACATTGTGTCAAAACAAGAAGTTGCGATAAAGAAGTGACAAGACAATGATTTGAGGTGAGCAGTCACACCTAAAAGACACCATTTTAGCTTTTTATTAAAAAGAATTGTAAAGCCCCATCCATTATAGCCTCTCTCTCTCGGTCTTTGTCATATCTCTGACTTTATTCTTTATTAAAAAATAAACGACACTAGTGGAACCCAGAACAAGAAAGCCATAATACAGAAGGAAGGGCACCTTGTATTTGTTGGACAACTGCAAGTAGTTAAATATTCATGCAACTTTAGAAACATCTCTGGTTAGATCTCTAGGCTAACAATACATTTTATTCTTTATGAATATCAATATGATTCTCCACATTCTGATTAAAGTCTTTCTCCATGTAAAGTAACAGTTAATAGATTTCATCATGTCAAATACGCTGTTAAACCATATCTTCAGTCTGTACAATAGAGGTACTAAAAAATTACAACTGTCATGGTATATGTACAATTTCCTACCTACAAAGTACAACAGCTAGTGTGTAATAAAATATGTAAACAAATTTCTTGTGTTTTTTTCTTGACACAGCTGACTGTGACAGCAGATAGAATTCACACTTTCAACATTAGATTTATTTTTGTATACACATCTGTTAACAGTTGTTGTAGTACTGCATTTGTCTTCCTCCTGACACCTCCATAGAAAAACGATATAGGCAATGAACCAACATACAATTTGTCAAAAAGATAAAACTACCACTTTGTTGTGCACCAATAATATACCTTTTCTTTTAGAGATGTTTTTTTTTTTTCCATGGTTAGCAGTTTGAAGGGTTCTGAAAGTGGGGAATTGGGCAGAGAGCTCTGATTTGATGACAACGTGTTTTGGCATTTAAGAGAATGTGGTCCATTAAAGAGAATGTGGTCCAAGTCGAACACTGTATACTGGACTTTTACCATACTGTACTTTACTTTAGAAGTAGGATGGCATGCATCTCACAATAACTTGCTTTTTACCAACAGAACTTTCCACTTCTCTCCACAGAGCTGATAGTCACTCTGCCCGGCAGACAATGAGAATAGTTGTGGTGAATCAGATGCCAGAGCAGAACAGATTCTGAATTCTGCCCACGGCAATTTACTCACTTGGTTTCATTTTATACACAGAAACAGTTTTTTTTCCTTATTGTTCTTTTTGTCATTTTTTCCATTTTGCTTGAAGCAAAAATAAGTAAGACACCACACTTGTATTATGTATAAACCATAGAAATTTGTCATATTCTGGTACAGCAGTCCTTTTTTACTTTTACAGTGATCATGTGCCTGACCCCTCGTTTTGAAGCACTACATGTTGCTTACATGCTGAAAATGTAGAAGATTATGAGCCTTTTGCCATTAAGAATTTTACAAAAATGTTTTTTTTGTTTAACGCCAAGGATCACATAGCTCTAAAAGTCACTTAGGAGAATGGTTTAGCTGTGAAATATTTCTATACTGACAACGTGTCTGACCAGATAGAAGTATGAGATCTCTAAAGTTGCTATTTAGCCTTGTCGTTATGCTTACAATAGTAAGTTTGCTTTATATTACAGTACATTTCATCAGTTCATCTTCTCAGCACAGTACAAGTTTATTCAAGTTCCATGTTAATACCATCATTTGTCAAAGCTCCTCACAAGGAAACTGATAAGTAAATGTTCTCTCAGTGCTTTCTTCCTTCATTCTCTTGTGTTCATCAAAGTCTTGCAGTCACACATAATACTCCTTATCCTTATTTTTCTGTTTCTTGTTGCTGCCTTTCAAGCTCTGCTGTTTGTCCTTCATCACAGCGCCATTGCTTTGTACAGCTGAGTTGGTTATGTAGTTCCTGCTCTCGTCCACCTGGTAGGAGCCTTCATCCCTGTTCCTGTACTTATACATGGCATACAGGAGGATGAGGATGCACAGGGCAGCGGCCGCCACTATTCCGATGACCATCCCGGTGGTGCTGCTAGATTCACGGACCACTTCCGAGGGCCCTGGTACTCGCCTGACGCCCGGCTCTGTGGGGTGTGCTGTGGGTATATTACGGAACATTGGGGAGGTTATTAATGGGCCCCTCAGCTTGGTGCTGTCTACCTCAAAGGATGTGGGCAATGGAAGCAACACTAGGTCGGGCTGGGGTTTTAGCTCGCGGTTATTCATTTTGCCGGCCGGCTGTTTGGCCGGAGCATTGTGGAGGGTTGCGGTGGAGGCAGATGTGGCGGTGGTGCGGCTCTGGTCGGCGGTTAGTAGTATGGCGGTAGAGGTAGTCCTACTGCGTCTGGAGACTGAAGGTTTGTTAGGTCTAAAAGTCTTGGGTGTATGAGCTTTGTAGCCACCTTCAAAGCCTGACGTGGACAAGGTCTTATCTGTTACCAAGGAGAAGGTCGAGTAAAAATCTTCATCATCAGTAGGGGGCAGGTTAGACTTGAATGCTTCCCCAGAGCCATACCCCGATATCACCAAGCCATCATCATCACAATCATCGCTGCCTCGGTCCGACAAGCAAGGTACCCCCGCCTCAGTGGCCTTGGACAGGGACTCTTTGGTGGTCTCAATAATGGTGAGGAGTGGGTGGTGGGTTGAGGGTGTGGGAATGAAGGGTGCACGAGGAGCTACAAAGGGTTGCGCTAATGGATCCTCAAGTACTGGGATGACTAACTCGGCTCCTAAGGTTAGAGAGAGACAGGTTAGAAGGCAGCATGGGAGTTTTGTGAAATATGCAATATTAGACGTATCTGGACAAAAAAACTAAACACACAACGACTAAAACAAAAATCAAGTCAAAAAGTAAAGTGACATATTTCTAGTATAAATTTCAAAAGGTTTAAGAGTTCTGCAAGGATGAGCCAGAAAGACAGAGCCAAGTTTTCTTTATGGTCAACAGGCTCACTCTGGTTATATCTCATTCTTTCTCTGGTATATGTTCAAAAGAATATGTTTTCATTTGAAACAGTGTTCTATATCAGACATGATCTCTATCTACACTATGACATGCCTGTCATACCACATGAACATTCACGAATACTAGACATGTATGTAAACAGGAAGCAGATTGTTAATTATGCTCTAGGGTGCTTATTTACAGGACATATTTAAGCTAAACTCAAAGGGTTTAAAAAGTGCCCATAGTGGTTTTAGTCAATAGTGTTGTCAAAGCTATTTCCCTTCATTTAATAAGGAAATAGAAAGAAGGGACTAATATTAAGAAAATAATCTAATGATCTACACCACTAATTTAGATTAATGTAGTGTTAAAACAGATAGAAAGATACATAAGAGTTATATAATAATAGAAATGACTGACTCAGCAATGTCACGTCTCAGTGGCTCTCACATCATCTTAAACCTCTTGTTTTGTTCACAGGTCTGATCACTGCAGTTATAGTTCAACAAACATTTTTCAGGTACAGAGCTGTTCTGTTGTGTGGCCACCTCACCTCAGATTGTATGTGAAAAAAATATAACCCCTGCCTCTTGATACAGATATCTGATTTAATTTGGGCCTGATTTAAAAAAGGGATGCACATCCTTAATTCAATTAAGCACCCAATGATAATATACAAAGTCAACAGCCCTTATAGCCATGTGCAAATTATCTGAATTGAGAAATGAAAAAACAAATTATTAATAATCATAACCTAAAATTCAACACAAAACACCATGCTTCATAATAGTTTAATTATAAGTCAGTTTCTAATCTGCAAATTTCAGGAATCAGGCCGTATTAGTTTATGTATGCATCCTTCCAGATGGTGAAAGGTCAATTAATTAGACACTGGTCATCACATATTCTGGTTTCATCCTTTCTCCTGGGTTGCTTTATTCACCAAGAACAGCTCTGTGACCAGGAAAAACCGGTTTAACTCTAACTTTACCTTTAGGTTTAGAGTATGTCACCTGAATGCTCACTCCTTATGAACTACTGGACTTACAGTTAGAAGATCAAATAACCATAAATATGTACCTGCACTTACTTCATACTACATGTTTTTCAGTTCAAAATTATGAAATCATGGATATTGAAACTTGAATCTGAACTCTTCAATGTGTCTGCCACAGTGGCGGTTTCCTTAGATTCGATTACAGAGCAACCAACCTCACAGTTCAAAGTCTTTCTGATGAAACTCTCTTTGTGCTCACATAACATCTAAATTGCATGTGTGTGCATTTCAGAAGCCACTCCTCGTCAAATATGGGAATTACACGATAGCGATGTGGAAAATGGAAGCCTGCATTGTGTGTACAGTGCATTGTTGGTAATTTCTAACAAATAGAAACTATCCACCCAATTAGTGCGTTGGTATTTGTAACTTAATTAAATTACAGCAGCGTGTAAAATAAATAAACTGAATAACTGAGTACTCTTGCTTCATCTGGTCACTGTGGCAAAGCTAATTACACTGGTATATAGATTGACTTCATGCTAAATAATGATTGATCATTGTCTTCTATGAAAACCACGTGGTGGCTCATCAGGCGTGGCTGCTTCAAAGTGGCCAGAATGGACTTATACCTTCAATCAAGGCTTTATAAATCAGCAACAACAAAAAGTCTTGAAAAGACCAACATTTTAACACTGTGGTTAAGTTGCACCGTAACACTGCATTTTTTTTTGATCCATTTAGCAGTGATACATTTTTCTCCTCAGTCTTCGGAGATCCTGTATTAAGTGTTGAATGTGCAAATAGTGTTTTCTTTGACTACAGCATGGCTGCGTTCAGTGCCAGCTGGATGCAACTCTTGTTTCCAACGTGACACAAGGATTAAAGAAACTCAAACTCATTTTGAAGTGAAGCGTTTGATTGACTTATCACGGAGGTGCCATTTGAGTGAACATTCATTTTAACATTGAAAATATCTACTGCCATCAAGCATGTGCCTACTGAATCTTTGATGCACATTTCAAACTCCATGCCAACAAAAGGAATATTTAACTAACAAATTATCACACAAAGACAACACATACATTCACAAGCACACAAATCTGTAGATCAAACAAATGCAATTTTATTCTATAATATCAAACAATAAAACACAATATAAGATTCAGTAGTCAGTGTCCACAGCTTGATCGCAGATGCAGTTTGAAATATCGGAAAAAGTGCTGCCTCGCAAAAATTATTTTCTCAAGAACAAATCCTGTAATTGTACCACAGGAGTTCATTGAGTGTAATCATATGTTATATTTTGTTTTGCTGATTTTAAATATGAGGAAGATTTAGTTTGCAGGATGAGGGCAACATCAAAATAAAAAATTTGATAAGTGACTTGCTGAATCAATCAATGTCATTAAATATCTATATAAATATATATTATCAATAGAATACATAGTGTAATTACTTTCTGTAATTACAAATACATATTTCTGTAATTATTTATTATTTATCTTTATTAAGTCCCTTAAATAAGGACTTTTAATTTAATTTAATCTTCCATTTTTTATAAACATTAATAAATATATACGTATATTTAAAAAAAAAAATGGGACAGTCAATAAACAGGGCTATTGATACAAAAGTATTTTTTGTGCATTTAATGCCATAACAATTGAATCATTAAGTAATTTGTTTAATTCCAGATTCTACACGGTGTCCATTATACACTTTGCTTCAAGTGTGAGATACATTAGAATGAACATTTCGATTTTCTCCCACTTCTCACAATTAACAAACTGCATCTTTAAAACAAAGTAAAACAAAAAAAACAATTCAACAAGAAGAGAAACATATGTACTGTAGATTTTCAACTTACATCATCAAATTGCCCGCATGATTTAGGCATGAAGAAAACAATTTACAAAGGAAAGGTTGTGTAAGACTGTTGGATAGCCACTTGGTACCGTTAAATATCATTTTTATCCATTGTAGAGTTTGTTCTATCTTAAAACATGACGGTACAGGGAGGCAACAACACATACATCCACACCACATAACATAAAAAATAAACACCATAATTCTGTTTTTTTTTTTTCTATGTTTTTCTTTTTTCTGGTAAATAATTTCCTTTTACAAAAAAATGTGTATCTACATTTTTTTTCCATTGCAATAGACTTCAATATTATCTAAAATCTATTCATGTTACAGTTTTTGCTTAAATTGTCATTTGTTCTTTAGTGCTGAATGGATAAATGACTTTCATATTTTCATATCTCTAAAGACAAGGGAGAAGGTGAAGAAGGGGTGGGACCTATGAACACACTACATAGGAAATGAGGGTGATGAGGGTGACAGTGTAAGTCAGTTGCCATGTCCATGTAAAGGCAGTACGAAGCGGTCGGGCGGCATTAGAGCTTTTGGCTGTAAGGAAGGGATGGGGATATACAAACAATGAGCAATATACATGCCCATCTACAGAAAAGAACAGAAGAAATCTAACACTGACAAGTCTGACAAACCCTAAACTGCAACTTCTTAGCCATGCAATTCATTTGTTTTTTGTCTTACAGTCAAAATATTATTCAGCAAAGATTAATTTGTTTCGTAAAGATAGATTAAAAAAATCTGAAAGAAATGGAAGGTATGTGAGAAGTAGATCTGGAACTGCTTCATGTACCAATTTGTGGGTTTGGGCTTACAATTAAAAAACACCAGTGGTTGAGATGATAGCGCATATGTTTGACCTTTTCCTTTTTTTTTCGTAATCAATATTTGCCAAGAAATAATACTGAAGGGAATAAAACACACAAGTTAGTCACTGAAGTAGTTCCAAATCACAAAGTCAAATTATATCAAAGAATATTCCACACTGTCGTTTGAATATTATCTGATTGACAAAAAAACAAACCAAACATACTTAATAAGCCAAAAACCATAATCAGAACCAAAATGCCAGCGATCAATTGGATAAATGCAAAAGGTATGACCAGTTAAAACTACTAAATGATATGTGTTAAGATGAAAGAACAAAGCCATTTAAAATTTTGCACACACTACAACCAGATGCACACAATAGGAAACAGACACGGTGAGAGAGGCACTCGACTCGAGGACGGGCTCCTCTCTCATGCCTTTCTGGATGACAAATCTGTAATGTTAGTCTTTAAACATGAACCGGCCGTGCAGTCTGGGTGTACATTAGAGGGAGACGGTACTGGCTGAGAATGGGTTACTATTATTCATTTTTGGTTTCGTTTTAGTCGTACTGCAGGATGTTGATGCATGCTTAAAGTAAGTTGCATTTAGGGAGAGTAGAAAATAAAACAACACAGCAAACTGAGGGCAGGTAAGGCAGACTGATGTTAGGAAAATAGGAGACGGACACTGTGTCCCAATCCCAATACTACGAACAACAATTGATCACTGAGGTCATGTGAAAGTTGGAACTGGCAAGAACTGTCATGTGATTCAACATGCATGCAGACTGTCCAACTGCAACTTTGTGAAGCCACGGTCAGTATTCTACTTGGATACATGGTATCCATTATCACTGCACTTTTTATGTGAATCCAGTTTGTTATTGCACCAGCGTGAACGCACTGCTTACCCCAACCCCTCCACCCTGAAAACCCAATCAAATTTTAAGTGCAGTATGCAATTGGGACACAGCTCAGGATTAACTCATAGCGGTGGGGGAAACTAAAGAAGAAAAAAAAACACAAAACCAACATATATTGATAATACTGTGTTATGTACTAGATGTGGAATGAAGTTTCTTCCAGATTCGAAGTAGGATTAAAGCGTCAAACGACAAGCTTAATGCTGATATCCATAAACACTGTGCAGCAGTGGAGGGCGTGCTCCAAAGGTGGCAGCTTCTAGTTTATCAGAACCTGCCAAGGCTAAAACCTGTTCCAACCAGGGAAACCTGGTTCCAAATCAGGGAGTTGATGGAAGTGTTGATTTGGTGCTTAAAAATCTAAACACTGAACATGTAGTGCTTCAGTTAATTCCATCATCCAACCATTTAAGGTAAGAAGCAACATGTCAGCTCATGTCTATTTCTAACTTTTTGAGGTAGCCAGAAGTAGGGTATTGTTTTCACTCTGTTGTGTGTGTTTGTACAACATATTATAACAATTTAGGGACAGATTATCAAGTTTATGAGCTAATCAATTAGTGGTCAAAGTACAAGGACAACAAAAAAAATACTCTTTATGGACATAGGTATTGGGACTTCTACACATAACACCTACAGCAGCTTTTATGACATCCCATTCTAAATCAATAGGCATAAATATTGAGTTGCAGCAATGACAGCTTTCACTCTTCTGGGAAGGCTTTCTGCAAGATTTTGGGGAATGTTAGTGGAAAATTTTGCCCATTCATCCAGAAGATTATTTGTGAGGTCAGACACTCATGTTGGACATGAGGACATAGATCGCAATCTCTTCTAGTTCATCCCAAATGTGTTTGATGGGGTAGAGATCAGGGCTCTGTGCGGACCAATCAGGTTCTTCCACAGCAAACTCACCCAACCATGCTTTTATGGGCCTTGCTTTGTACAGGCATGCTGGAACAGAAAAGGGTCTTTCCCAAACTGTCCCCGCAAAGATGGATGCATATAATTGTGCAGAGGGCATGGAAACACTGCACGGATGCACCATCAGAAGAACAGTAAACCAGTATCAGAGCAGCAGCGCTCCTCTGGGACAATCAGCACTTGCGGTTTGTTCAGTGGTTTAGATTAAGGATTACTACACAATTTTGAAAGATACATAAACATTCATTGACGAATATTATGGATACCAGCTTAAACTTCTATATTGTCTTTTGAAAAATTATCTAAATAGTTTGCAAAATGCAACCTACATGTGTTGTTTCCATGTAGGTAAAAATGAGAATCAGAGAGGAATTCCATAAGATGGCACATGTCTGACACATCTATGCTCAAGTGAAAACGAGTCTAGTGATTGGAAAGTAGGCAGGAAATGTATTTAAAACCTTGTGGTGGGCTGTAGGGAGGGGTCAATACTTGTGGATGTCTCACTTGAGATTTATTAATAGGGCCGGTTCACCAACACAACATGTGTCCAAGACAGATTCGATTGTTTTTTGTGGGTAATTAAATTGTTAATTAATGAACTACTAAGAAAACCACTTGCTATTGATAAAGGTGCTTTCAGTTGATTGTTTATGAATGAATTGTTTGTCATCGTTGTAAATGTTGCTGGTTCAAGGTAAGAGGTCTGTATTTATATGCAAAGTAGGCCCTTCACTACCTAGCAGGTACTTTAGGGCAGGCCTGTAGGAATGAGCAGTTTGCTTGTCTTGTTGTAGCTACTTCAGAATTATTCCTTGTCATTTCTGAGTCCTCCGCGAATAAACTGTCACTTCTTCATTGTCTCTATGCTGTAATGAACTCATTAGCCTGATATTTACATGAGGTAACACAAGGTCTGGGATATTATGGCACTCAAGAATGAGTGGAGTGACTTTGCAACTGATAACGAAACATTTTATTTTGTAATGACATTGGCAGGGAAGCTGTAATAAATGTCTAAGCTATCTAACTGTATTTCATGGCCTTATCAAGTTAATAAGGTCATAATACTGATCCACTGTGTGTGCACCTTATCACAATCAGTCATTATGTTGCATTATTATTAATTTAGCGTTGTGTTGTGGTCCGCCTGATAAATAGAAAACCAATATTCAGTTTATTTTATCTCAGTATTTGGTCACAGTGTATACTCCTGCCAGAACTACCTGGCTCTTTAACTGCTAACACTCCAGTGTCTGTTAGTGTCTGCCTCCAGGGGAGCCGAGGGAAGCTCAGTGATAATTCACTGCAGGGTCTTCACTATGGGTGACTCCTTTCACATTTCACATTCAGACCATTGCTATTAATGAGCGTGTTACTGTAGTGTTACCTCTCTTGTGTTTTGGTGACACTGAAAATATTGTCTTCACGTATTGCATTTTTTCCCCCGAAGTGAACAGGGGATCATAAGCAAATATTATTTATCACTGATGAGGTTGATTTCAATTAAGAGGGCACCCTATACATAGCACAGTGGTTTGATTTCTGTTAATACAGGTCTGAGGTAGGTGGCTTATTTTATTGCCATGACATTTTTTGCCAAACTAGTCTTTTGCTCTTGCTTTTTAAGCATTTCAGTTCTTTTAGAGATATCATCGAAAGGGAATAGTAGACACATTTTTGTAATGTATCAGGCTTAGTGCGGATCTAAAGTTATGATTTGTGAATATATTTTTAAACTGCATTTTAAAACAGTATCTTATTAAATAGGTTTGTAATATTTGTCAGTGACTGAGCATGTGCTTGTTATTGGCCATGGGGTGTTTTTCTACTGAGGTCATGTGGTATTAATATGAACCAATTTACTTGTTCATCATTCAATCAGTTTAGGGTTCAATGCCATCTTATGAAATATATTGAGAGAAGACAACAGATCCACAACAGAGCACAGAATCACTTGAAAACTTCTCCAAACAGACAACAGCCACACAGACTAAATAAAGAAAGTGTGAGTAAAACAACAATCAAAGACATTCGATGACGCAACGACCGCCAAAACAAAAAGAAAGAAATATTTCCAACTTAAACACAAGTGCAGACAAGTTTGTCTAAATGTTAGGGGGTGGGGGTGTGCAGGGGTGACTTGGTGGTGTAAAGCCTCGAACAGCATGCAAAGAACTGACCCTTAGGAAAGTGATCTTAAGAGCTCACAAAATAATATTACCAATGAAAATTAAAGTTGAAAGACTAGAAATATTTTTTTTGCCATCCACATTGGAATATGTTTAAATGAAGTAAAAGACAGTAAATTAGGGAGGGATTCAAGAATTAAAAGTGATGTATGCTCCCAGTTTTCATCTATAGCTGTTTGTCATATAGGAAGATTCCATGTTCAGGATAAAAAACGTTGATGGCAAGAAAACATTTTTATTTGCTTTGGAAAAAAAATGTTATTATTAAAAGCTGCATGGTACAAAACCACATGGTACACCAGAGTATATGTAGAAACAATTAACAACCACCAAAACAGCATGCCACAAATGATTAGGCCAAAATACACAAATGTGCTTCAGGATGAGTGGCGAATAGACGGCAATCATGTCTCAAAAAAAAAAAAGAGAGAGAGAAATAGAAAACCTAAACAGGATATAGCAGTGACTCCCAAAAAAGAACAAAGGAAACTTGAAATCAAAGCATTCCACTGTCAACGTCAACGTGATGTTAGGTGTTAGAATGGTGTGAATTTCTGTGTAAACACATGACTGGATGACTGGGGCCCTGTCTTTGTCTTTCTTCACAAATCCCAGTGAATCTCAGGCTAAAGAGCACAGCTATGAATCGGTCGACACCACAACCTTTGAGCGCTTTGAGAAAATTTGGGAATGGCCTTCTTCAACGAGAACCAAGCAGACAGCCCTAAGTCTCTCGGCCAGTATGGGCGTAAATGTTATCATTAAGAATTGAGACGAATCCTTTCAGGGAAATATTGAAATCTAAAATAAAGCAAACATTCTTCTTTACCTGTGGAGTGTCATGGAGGGGCATTCCCTCACACTCATTCCATCTAGCTTTGTTAACACAGGTCAACCAATTTATAAAAAAAAAATATTCCTGAGATAAAATTCTGAGAAATAGAATGCACTATTGTATAAGATATTAAATCTATGTCCTTTACTGTTTTAATTGTGATTTGACATATAACTAGAGAAACTGACAAAATCTTGACACCCAACAGCAGCACTTTGTGCATGGCTGAGTAAAAGACTTCCGACAGCAATCAAATAAACATTATTTCTTAAAACTATGTTAGTTTTTTTATGTAGAAAGAAATGACATATATTTTGTATTATTATTATTCGGTATGGAAGTGACAACATGCCTGTTTGCTGTTTCATACTGAAATTAGAATTACTAAAATATGGAAATTCCCAAATTCTTTCAAATGTTTGTGGTATCGTAATTCTGGAACGTTGAGAATTTTCCTTAAATATTTTGATACAAAAAAGACAGAATAACAAGAACACCTAAAAAAGCAAAAGTATGTCCCGAAAAGAAAGGAAGCTTGTACACAGAAATTCAATGATATCTGTTCTCTATTACATGTACCAACACAAGCCTCTCAATATGGAAAAAAAACACAAATGAAAATGAACATGAAAAATTGACCAATGTGGTCGAGACAACACGCTGAATATTATGCTCAAAAGGATTTTAGTTTTTTAGACACTGTCAAATGTGTGTTATTTTAAAGATGAACGTTTGCAGAGCAGTGAATGGACTCAAACATATGTTGCAGCATCAGTGCAGAGAAAATGGTTCACCATCATTCAGATTTTGCACATTAATGATGACATGTGCTAACCCTCATTATTCCTCTTAGCAGACAAAATCTGTATGTGCACTGGTGACCATGTTAACTACTTTGGAAGACCCCATGTGCAAGTGTAGCTCATGATACTAATGAATTACCTTCTCTGTTACTTGTGTCAACTAGCAGCATATTAACTGGACTGTTATTTGAATTTGCACATGGCATTCAATCATCCAGCTTTCTTTAGATTAGTTAAATACAGTGCAGCTGTCTTACCAATGCTTACGATTATCACACTGGCTGTTTTGATGAAGTTACACTTTGTCTAACCATGGGGCTGTGATGCTTTTGAGGATGTCTTCATCCTCTGGTGCAGAGATGAGTGAAAGCACAAAGAAAGCAAGCAAATTCAAACTAACCTAGCCCACCTGCATGGCTAGTCTCGCACTCCTCTAGGTCTTCATCATCGCTCGAACACTCTGCGGAGGACACTATGTCATCTGATGGGTGCTTCGCGGCCACAACATAGGTTGTCAAGAGGTCACAGCCGCAGCAAAGATACCCAAACACAAAGAGCAAAACACAAAGAGACAAGGAAAGACGAGGGGAAATGGACAAAGGAAGTTAGAAGGTGAGAAGGACTCTGCCCTTTGAACAATTGTGTGACAAAATTATCTTAACTCAAGGTTCACTTTTTTCTCTTAACTATTCCCCTTAGTTTATATGGGTTTGATCAGTTGCCATTGAAATGGCTCAATTTAAAATCACATGACCTTAAAGGGGTCATATAAGCCCCTTTAAGGTCTTATATGACCTTAAAGGTCAAAAGAATCTCTGGTGTCATATGTGAACGTCATCCTTGAGCATTCTCTGTGGAAGGTTTCGTTTGACTTGTGGTTTTGTGGTTTTGTCTTACACTTCCTGACTCATCCTATTAGAAAAACTTAAGGGAGTAGATGGAAACTAATATTAATGTTGCCTACAAATTCACAGCACCTTACAGATACATTAGTTTACTTTTGTAATGTCTTTCTGCTGCCTGTATGCTTTTATAAATTGTCTCAATTCTTTTGTTGCATCCTCTCATTTAATTCTAAGTAGATGAATATAATCCATCTGTTTATTCATAGGAAAGGCAGCATCTCATAACATTTCTTGTTTTCGTTGTAGTTTTCTTGTGACACCTCTGTGACTTCAGGATAGCAACAATAACGTAAAATAGCGTCTACTGGCCTTGCCTAATGGTGCCTGATTTTACCTCTTGAATGCCAAGCACCATGCATAAGACTTTCCATTTTGTTAACAAGAGCTCCACGTGAAGCCAACAATAGCATAATAACACATGGCTGATTGCTGTGTATCGAACAAAGTCAACTTCAATCATACTGAGAATGTATCCTGTCTTATGTCTGATCCCTTTTTGCAAAGTTATAATGAACATTTGACAATACCTGTACAGTTGAGGAGGACCTGTGTTTCCGTGTGGTCGTGGTGGACATCATGGTAGTTGTCTCAATGAAGGTTGTGGACATCTCGGGGGCCATGGCCGTGGTCCTGGCTGAGCCTGCCCCACTGGGCACATCACCTACCAACCTCACGCTGCCGTTGATCTTGATGTTAGGGTTACCCTCAGCCGCCATGTTCAACACCTTTAGGCCATTATAGTAAAGGCCAGACAGTTGACCCTGAAAGGGCCGGGCATGATCACTACCTCCAATTGCGACTGATGCTTGAGTGTTGAAAATTGTCAACTGCCGCCCTACAGGAGAAATCCACATGGAATATGTATTCAACTGAGGAAATACAATTTGAATATACCTTTTTTGTAATTACACAGTTCACTTGCAACACGACTAATAGGCTTTATTTACATGGAGGCACAACAACCATGGTAAAGCAAAGAAGTGCCAAAGTGATGTGACATCCAGTCCACAGTATTAACTGTGATTACATCACAGGCTGCTACAAAATAACATATGTACCTGTGATCGTATCAGGATGCTTAGTTACAACTCAGTAGCCTGTTGTAACAGTTGTTTCGTGTATTTCTGTTTTGTCACATCATCAGCAATCATCAGCATCAGTGATGTCATACTTCACTGTGATTGGCTCAGCTCTTTCAATTATAAAACCACACATTTAGCCTTTGCGCACTTGGCCTTCTTGGAACCATGATGGCAGCTTAGTGGTAAGAGGCCCACACAGTTTGTAGCCAGGACCTACCACTTTGCACTGGTTGTTGCACTTACACAATTCAAGTCCAATTCTGTGAGAGATATCTTCTCAATTCGTTTTTTTAAATGGACTTAGTTCTATTATATAATGAGTTAGTTTACAATTTATTCATTCATTGATTTACACTTATTTAGTATCTTAGTTAGATATGTAAATATCCGCCCACAGGATTTCCTAAGTTTAATAGTATTTTGTTTGTATGAAGAAGTCATAAGTTCCATCGATGTGGCATCTTCTGTGCTGAAGTGAGCCTCACAAAACATCTCAAACCAAACATTATATAAGTGCAGATGATGTTTTCAACATTATACCAGTATCGTAACACATAAAGAAAAATACATATTTGTTTGAAATTACCTTTCTCTTGTAGCCACTCTTCTACTGGTCTGGCGTATTTGAAAGGAATTTTCTTATTGGCCATTTGATAGCGTTCAATGTCGCTGTTCCCTTCAAAGTTTAAGAAGAAATTTATAAAGACATTTATTGATCATCAGAATTAAGTCACCATGTCATTTTCTCCTCTAACATTTAAAAAATGTTTAAATAATTTTATCCGAGGATTACTTTTTTTAATGAGCTTGCTTTAGTTACAGTATGGATCTTTAAGCAAATTTCATTTAAAAGATCAGGGGAAGAAGTATCCCTGAGCTGAATGTTTATAAAATGTAAAAAGAAAATAACACAATATAAAGATAATCAGTTATATCAGACAACAGGATTTGTAGTTTGCATGCAACACAAGAGTTAATCATCAACCACATTTTTCTGGGCCTTGATTTTCATGATATGGCAGAGGCATAAAAGGACATGTCACCATACAATGCCCATCACATGAGGGTATAACGTAAGTTACGTGTCACTGGACAGCATATACGTTCATGGAACTGACTGATGATATGTTTGATAAGTGTTTACTCACAGCCGTGCCTTAGACGGGGAATTGGTCATTTACCAGTGTAAATGCCTCTGCACCTTTGAATTGTGATAACCCCAGTTAATGTTTTAGGAATGTGTTCAATTGACCCAGTGTAGGAGTAGCTAAGCAAAATTACATCTTGTGACTGTCAGGAGAATAGCAGGCCGACCAAGTGTTTTCTTATGTAAAGTTTGTGGCTGACTTTAGTCTTGGATCTATGAAAAGATATCTGGAGGACCAGATGAAGTTTTCGAAGTGTGTGTATGTGTGCATGTGTATGTGTGCTGGAATATTTTCCTAGGGTGACGTGCAGGAAGACCCGCCAGAGATTTCGGGAGAGAGGTAAAGAGACATAAGAGTAAGAGAAACGTTTTTCCTTGAGAGACTGCTTGGGTCAACTGCGGCTGAAACAGTCTGACTGTCTGCGTGTAAAAAAAAAGACTGCCGCTGGACATGTTAGCCCAGAATAAAGTGAGCATGTGTTAACCATGGTGGGATGTTGGCATGATCTCTCTTCACTTTAATTTAAACACACTTTCAAATCTCTACATTCCTTCATTAGGCGTAGCCTATTCACACATTTGGCTTCTTCTTAAACAGTCTGTTGCAGCATCATCAGTGGTTTCTGTTTACTCCTCTCACCATGAAGACTACAGTGATGCTTTTTTTTTGCAGAAGAAGTTTCATCTGCTGGCTCATCAACATGTCTTTTACAATGTAATATTTTGGTCACTAGAGATCTGGAGTTGAGAAGCCGATGTCAAAACTTTACTTCTCCAGAGGACCTGACCTTGCTCATAGACTTGAGATGGGATTGATGGAACTTCAGGTTCAGTTTCCATGAGGCTTTGAAAATAAAGAATTGTGGGACAGCAATTGAAAAGTGGAAAATTTCTATGAAATGGGTCTTTCTAATTTGTTTTTACAGAGTGATAGAAAGGAAGAGTGATGGTAGAGAACATAAAACAAGGATATAAATAGAGATAGTAAACGGAAACTGTGGGGAAGACTGAGTAACATTTCACTTGGGCATAAAGACCCTATACAGTGAGCAGGGAATTACTGCACCACCCAATACCCCAAAAGGACGAATACAATTACCATTATCGGACACAATCTTGAAGACATATTAAACCTTTGGAGAGTTGTGGCTCAGCGCTGTGTGTGTGAGGGAGGCTGATATGAAGCTCACTGAGACTTTGCCATCTAATCCCACGCGATTAAATGAAAACACTGTCACTAGTTTACTACAGTCGTATTTCCATCATGCTGACACAGCACAGCCCCCTCCCAGTGTCAGTGGGAAAGAGAGTGTAGACAGAATAAAAGAGGGGGGAAACAGGAGGGCATGTCCTTGAACCACGATGATAATCTAACAGTATTGCGACATTGGCTGATTTGTGTTCAAATTAGGTAATTTAAAGTCTATGAGCAGTGGTTGCAGGGTTCTCTGCAGCTCCATCCTGCCAGTTTCACAAGACCCATTATATTACAAAGAAGATTTAAGATTATCCCATGTGGAAATCTTTCTATCAGAATTATTACTCATTAAAGGACGATCTCTTCCCTCAAGTTCTGCATGTTCCTCTGTGTGTTTAAAGTTTGCTTCATACTTACAATATAGTTCTCTCTGTCACCTCAACAAACCTTTCCATTCACAATATTATCATCACCATAATCGACTTATGTTCTTCAAGCCAATCAGTCACTGGATGATATCTTTGCAATTCTGCCTGTGTTACAGACCTAATATTGCACAATTGTGCTATAGTACAAACATCATTGTTTTCTGTCATCACCTTTGCAGTTGTTTCCACTTTTGACAGTGTTTTGTGGATGACACAGTGATCACTGAGGAAGTTTATTTATGTATTGACAGCAGGCAAAGCTGTTACATTGCCCTTTTACAACTCTGGAAGGTCAAGTTGTTTATTGGTAGGTAAGTTACTAAATCCTATAAAAAAGCTATAGTAACTATTGACAAACAACTATTTACTCTAGACGGAGACATTTGTAAATTTAGATTCTCTGTAAAGGTCTGAAGCATCAGTCATTGTGAGTTCAGACTGACGACAGTAGGTCACACACTACACAATCTTTCACCAGGAGAAATCCCCAACTCGTATGTCTGTTCTCCAACTACATTTCATCACAGAATCTAAAGTGAGAAGAGACACGGTGAGTCTAAGAGATCTTTCCTATCATCCTGTTCTCAGAATGACACATCAGGCTGTAGGAGAAATTCAACCTGTATTTCTTTGTTAATGAGTAATACGACAATTAATTAATATATTGGGTAGTTTGTTTATAAAGAGACCCAGAACGTCCATAGAGTCTGATGCCAATTATTGGCTTAGGTTGGCATCATCGGGGAGATAATATTTCAATAGAGGGAAGGGAGACGGGAGGAGACATGGTTGACATGGAGTCCTAGAGACAAATGTACCTGTGTCAACACAGCAACATTTCAGTTGATTGGTCGTTGTGAGAAATAAATTCACAATGCATCATTGCAGTGCCAATTCACTCTCTAAACACATTGGCAGTCAGCTTAAAATGGTAAATGCTTTTGTATTTTCTAGTCTTGATGACCACTCAAAGCTCTTTACATTACAATTTTACATTCACCCATTCACACACACATTCATACAGTGCATTTATTCGCAGCACTTTGTTATTCTATGGGGGGCCATTCAGGGTTCAGCATCTTGCCCAAGAACACTTCAGCATGCAGATGGGTCAGACTTGGAATCAAACCGCCGACCTTCAGGTTGGAGTAATACCACTCCACCCCTCAGCCACAGCCGCCGGCAGCTTAAGGGGCATTACTGCCAACAAGTGGACTGCAGTCTCTATGCTCTCATTGATTAGTTCTAAGTCTCATAATGTTTCACTTGGGAGCAAATTCTGTCTCAAATGAGACACCTAGATAAAACATTTGATATACCTATCTAGCCAACTGGTCCAATTCTAGTTAAAAAATTTGAGCTTGATAAAAGCTCAGTTATTGGCTTCTTTTTTTTTCTTAAGCCACAATTGGACAATATACTTATTTTAGCTGAAGACCGTGAATAATTTGTTGTATGAAAGTGTATGTATAGCAGGCTATTTTGAATAAGGACTACCCTGCAATTAGTTACATGTCTCATATCACAGAAAAAGAGTTTTGGCCACAAACAGATATATTCCAGTTAAATACAAGAACAAAACATTTTAATTATGTTGTGTATGCACATCCTGTCCAGTGACCTTCTCAACTAACTCATAATGACATGATCCTGTTGCCATATCAAATCTTGTGGATAGTAATCATTATAATTTGGTTTTCACCATTAAATGACAATCTTTTGTATATATTTACTTGTTTGGTGCTTAGTTTTAGATTAGTTTGATGAATTAGTGTTATACCTGTTGGAAAGTGTTCATTGATGGACCAGTTGTCCACCTGCAGCGTAGCATTCCCACCATTCCTGGTAAAACGGACAACATGATACTTCCCATCATTCACTGTGGTACCGCTTTCTTGCACGCTGATATCCACGGTGCCAATGTTGAATGTCACTCCAATTTTCCCTTGTTGCTGAAATGAGAGAACACAATTGTTTATTATAAACAGTGAAACATATGTGTAAGGTTTTGGAATACAGGGTTATTTAGTAATCATCCTAGACATGAAATTGACACACAATTTGATATGTGTTCCGAAGATATTCCAAAGAAAAGCCAAACTTAATGGCCAAGACCCTGTGCCTTCTCTGCTCCTTTACCACTTGGTTCATCCTAATAAGGCAATTGGTATCTGCTTGAGTTCTGAAGCCACATTCTAAAATCTGCACCCTGAGAAAACACATCCTCAGACCTAGGGCTCCCAAAATAAAACATATAAAATGTTGTTGTTAGTTGTTGTAACTAACTTAGTCAAGGGGATGATTTCCTTATCCCTCACACTGTATTTTATATATTTTTTTATTATGTGAAATAATACTTAATTACTGCTGCACCCAGCATGTTTCACATCTGTACATATTGGCTGTGATTACATTTAGACAACTGAATAAGAGGAGCTGGAGATAAAACCAAAACTTCATATTTCAAGCGCTTTCTTTCTATTTTCAAAGTTGAAAAAATGTAGCACAAACTGTTTTTTTACTTGAACACGGTTCATGTCAAAGTTGAATTCTATAAAATGTTCCCCCAAGGCAGAGCCAGCACCAGGGTGAATGTCCTGGCAGCGAAGAAAAGTGTTATACCAGTGTGAGCACTGTACAGCACAACATCTCAAAATGATCCATCCTATATGTCCCAAACAAGATGTTGGTATATATGTATTCAATACAGGAGCGGACACTTTTTTGATATCAGGGCCAGAATAATTTATAGGTCTAGTTTGCAAATCTGGACGAGAAGCAGACTAGCAAAACTCAACACATACAGATTTTTTGTTGAATCTGCTCCTGTTTTTTACAAATCGATACTGGACCATTTCTAAAGAACACAACTAACTGAATATACTGTAGGTGTAGAGCTGCAACTGGTCTGAGAAGGCAAAAGGACAAAACCGAAGCTGCAAATCACTGCACGACAGTAACAGGCCACCGATGATAAATATAAATGCATTAATAGAAAGAAAAACATCACATTCACTTAAGTGTATTTGTTTTCCCTCTGCTCAGAACCTACTCCAAGGCACAAACGCACACTCACATCTCTTCAAAGTCCTGCTTACTTTAGGCAGTGTAAGCGCAGCAAAGACACCCTCATGAATTATTTATACTGAAAGTCTGTTTTACTCTTTTTGTTGAATAAGTAACATACTTTGAAAAAACAAATGTGTTCATGTCTATTGGACAAGAAGAAGGAGAACTGCAAGAATAAATTAATGGGCCTGTAGCTCAAAGCTTTGCTAGATTATCCCTAACGCCAATATTCCTTTGCATTAGTATTCATACATTTCTAAATAGGCTACTTATCACTGGATCGTCTTGAGAACTAAACCCAAGGCCTCAGCTAGCTCTACACCGCGTGTTGAGCCCACTGAAGGTTGGTCCGTGGTGTGCAGGAGTATGCACATCAGCAGGCGGGTTTTAAGCTCAAAACAGCATCAGGAAAACCCAACTCGAAAATAAAGTTGACCTCCTGGATTTTCAGGAATTCCCCCCTATGGCCTGTCAGTCCCCTGTGACCACGCAAGACTTGCCCAGTGGACGTCACCTCTCCTTCAACTCCGCACCTGAGGCCAGATCCCTCCTACACCATCCGACTTAGGAGGGGTGGAAAATCACTCAGTGGGGACCCAAGTACTAGCTACAAACTACCGGGCTGTTGCAAATGACGCTCCTTCACAACACCCCCATAAGCCTCCCACAACTTTAATAATCAGTGACTCCCTATTTAGAAAAGTAAGGGTGTCTTACTCTTTGTTTCCCCGGATCCAAAGTGTGTGATATCAAAAATAAAGTTCCAGAAGTAATAAAATCCCTGCCCAATGCTGAACGAGTTATCGTTCATGTCATCACAAATAACATTCCCAAGCAGGAATCTGAACTATTAAAACAGGACTTTGTCCACCTGTTTAATATCCTGAGTTCCCCAAAACGTAAGATCCTGTCTCCAGACCGATTCCCTCACATGGCCGGGTATTGGGGCGTTTCAGCAGGCTGATTAGCCTGAATACCTGGCTGTCCTTTGCCTGTGCTGCTCGTGGTGTGCCTCTCATGGACAATTTGAATTCCTGGTAACGGGTGGTAATTTTTGGTCCAGATGGTCTTCATCCAATTAGAGCAGGAAACTTGGATGATGCCTGCTTATTTGGTGAATGGACTCAGCTGCTTGAACACACCACACGGAATTATAAAATCAGACAACCTATCAACTATAGTGACCGGAAATAACCAGATGTCCATCAGGTCCCTGTCCCTATCTGATAGGATCCACATTGACTATATAGGTAACTTTTCTTCTGGACATGGACCAAACAGATAACTCAAAAATGTCCGTAATCTCTGTAAACTGCCAAAGGGACTTTGAGATAAAACAATCTGGGGCCTGTCACGAAAATCTGATCTCTATTACAACACTCCCTTCAACTCCTGTAATCACCATCATTACCCCTTGCAGACCCCCTGCAGCACACTCACAGCCCTCTGGTGCAATTCATAACAATTTCAAGTATCTTGACAACATCTTTTACCCCCCTCTTTGAGTCCCACTCCAGAAAAATCTGCTCTTGTTAATATCAGATCCCATATTATGCCATGATTTTATAATTTTTAAGAATTTTGACTTTTTTACCATCACAGAGACTTGGCATTCCCAAGGACACTACAGTTCTCTTATTGAAGCAATTTCTCCTGATTTTAAACACCTCCATCAACCCTGGCTTTCAGGCAGAGGAGGGGAGACGCCTTGCTTGCTAAAAGTCAACAATAAATAAACAGCAACAGCTGCTGCTATAAAATTTCATAGATTTTTTTTTTTTATGTAAACCCATTTTTCATCTTGGTTTTATATTTACCTGCAGAAACCCAAAACAAATTTTAATATCCATAAACCGTCAAAGCCTGATAGTATTTTTATTGAAGAGTTTGCGGAGCATTTATCACATTTTGTACCAAAATTTGGTAAAAACCTCATGTCTTATTACAGATTTCATAGTTACACTGGAATCATTAAACCTCACTCATTAAAATGTAACACACTTGATCTTGTCCTTTGTCCTCGGTCTCAGCCCCAAGAACATTGGAATAAAGGATATATGTGTGTCTGACCACAAACCAGTTTTATTTAATGTGGTTTTATCCCATTTACCTTTGAATCATGATGCACCTGTTCACTGCCGCATTTTTTATCCTAAATGTGTTAGTACATTTTGTTTTTGTAATCAAGTAGTTTTGTCAATGTTGGCAGACAAAACTGTTAACGTAATATTTTTCATTAAATGCAATAATGCAATAATGTTTGAGTTAACTCAACAAATGGGCAGTTAAGTTGAAGTAACTTAACATTTTAAGTTAAAGGTGAAGTTCTTTCAATTTACAATATACAGTGCTGATATATATTTGCAATCCATAGGAATACATAGTTGTAGAAATTTAAGTCAGACCAGATAGCGCCAGACTTAAAACCTTTGGCTCCAATATGTCAGAAAAATAAAATAAGAATTTAGAAACCTGACTTTTTCCAATGTTCAGCTTTCTAAAAATAGCTGTTTAGTAGCTTAATGCATCCTTTATTAGATAATCCCTCATTTGCATATTCAAACAATTAAAAAAGATACATTAAATACAGATTTGTCTTAATTTGTGTAATCAACAAGTTTCATTGTGATTAATTCTACTGTTCTTCCCCTATATTTTCTCTTCTACAGGTATGAACAAACTGAAAACGATCAATATGTAATTGAAGCACTATGGGACACAAAGTGGAAAAAAAACACACATGTTCAGATAATTTAGTTTCTGTGGCACATTCCGTCCTCCCGCCTCTCACCCAATGTCAGCTGACATTTGTTCCAGCCCCTCTTCGACCTTACAGGATAACCAGTATGGACTACCCCATCCTTAAAGCCTGAGGAGTATTTCAAATCCTTAAGTCTCTGCTGAACAAAGTGCTTTTATTCCTTCACCACTTTTCTCTGCTGCTGTTTAGAATGGCTGAATGGCTCCATCCTCTCAGTTTAACACAGCAAATGCCTTGGAGTCACGTGACCAGTGTTGCCATAGTTACTTTGAAAAAGTAACTTAGTTACTTTTCAAGTTACTTGCTTTTAAAAGTAACTAAATTAATACAAGTTACTTTATTAGTTACATTCAGCAGCTGCCGACAACAACCCCGCCGCCTAAACATAAAAATGACAACCGGTTTAGCCAACACTCACTTTATTAGAAACCGCCGGAGCCCCCCCATATGCGCGAACGGAGGGTTCCCACAACGGTGGCTGAGGTGATCCGCGAGACGGGACCGACACGCGTCCAGAGTCGCTGCCGCCGACCGCCGTACCCGGTCCCCTCCAACCGGTCCCCGCCTTCTGCAGCGCCGACGGACACCGCCCAGCGGCCCACTAGAAGGAAAGCCCCCGCACCGCAGACGAGCACCTCCCCCACCAAAAAACCGTCGAGGCGTGCCACACACAGAGCCTCCGGCGGCGTGGTGAGGAGGGCGACGGGGCGACTGCTCCCCCAGCCGCAGAACGTGCCCAGCGGTTTAACCACAAATACCGAAATAGTAACGCAAGGTGACTTGGACAAGTAACTTTAATCTGATTACTGGTTTGGAAATAGTAACGTGTTAGATTACTCGTTACTGAAAAAAGTGGTCAGAATAGAGTAACGCGCTACTAAGTAACGCGTTACCGGCATCACTGCACGTGACACTCCCAACACACACACACTAGGTGCACCAAACTGCAACAGGACAGACGTTGGAAAAATAAAACAAAGTAAAGGTGAGACAGTGCCAGACACAAATGAGAACTTACTATGTGCAGCATGAGATAATCCCCCAGACCAGGAGCGCTGTCAATCCGAACCAGGATGCCATCTTTCAGGGAGCTGCTGAATCCAACAGTCAGCCTGTCGGTCCTGGTGCTCGGCCTCTCATTGGCCGGCCACTTGAATGTAATGAGGCCTCCTCCTTTGCCGAAGATGTACGTTGTCCCAGCTGAACAGAGAAGAAGGAGGACGTGTGGATTTTAAAACCAAGAAAACTCAAATCAAGTTGAATAAAATATTAGGAACAAACAGGTTCATGACATTGTAACAATGATTGCATGTCATTTAGCTGAAGCTTTTATCCAAAGTGAATTACAATAAGTGTATTCAACCATGAGGGTACAAACCCTGAACAACAAGAATCGAGAAAGTACATTTCTTCAAGAAAGCCAAACTACAAAGTGCTATAAGTAAGGGCCATTTAAGTGCTAATAAATTATTATTTTAAACTTTTATTCAAGGTATAGTCGGACATGATATTAATAACTAGACTTACAAGTTAGTGTAAAATTGTCTGAGCACATAAAATACTGATCATCTAATGATTGGTTGTTGAGCTGCAAAAATAAATAGAGTTGCCTCTCTTCCAATCACATTATTGGAGGACCAAGTAAAAAATATGTGAGTTTTGTTTGTACAACATACACAAAAATAATATAAAATAACCACAGTTTTTCAATTACAAAATCCCAGATTACAACAGTGTTGTAATGGATTAGTCATTTAAAGTCAATATAAAGTTAAAAAGAAAATAAAACAAATCACCATTGAGGTTCGGGAAAATATTAATAGGTATTTTTCTCTACCTATTTTCTTTTAATCACAGATGGAATGACAAAGTTATCAGTAATGAAAACAATTAGTAGTTGCAAGCCTATATCCTTAAAAAGGCACACAAACGGTTGAATGCTTTTAAAACACAAATAAACTGTGTGCTGCATTGATGATAAATAAAGACGGAGTGAACGTGAACTTTTTGTCTGAATTAACCCAGTTTAATAGAGGCCTAGATAGCACTATTAAAAAGGTTCCATAGACACTGTAGATATGGCAGATGAATATTACAAGGTGTCATGTTGTTTTGGCTGAAACAAACAGCAATCTGTGAACATTAGGCTGATACTCATTATCAAAGTAGTTGCAACCTGCCAAAATATGTTATTTCACAACATAAACTCATTAATGTTGATGGAAAATGTGATCTGGTCACATCTATGAAGTGTTTTCGCTGTTGCAGTTCAGTTTTACAGAAGCTTCCTTTTTAGAGACAGTGCTGCTGCCACCCACACACCATTCAGTCTGAAGCAGTATCAACATGACTCCCCATATGGGAACAACAGGACACTGTGGTAACAGTACCCAGCACTGCACCACAACAATATTTGCTTCTGCCTGCTTTTGCCTTTTTCTGTCCATCTACCCGGATCAGCTGCAGAAGAGACAGAGGAAATGTTTCTAGTATTTTGTCCAGCTTTGAATGAGACTGTTACAGAGTCATTGACAACTATTGGTAATAGAAATGATCTTCTTTGCCGCTGGGGATGGGTTATTTAAACTCTATCTCATACAGAAATTACCTAACAATAAAACACTATAATTCCCTCTTAAAGTTATTATTATTCACATGATGCTACACTATTTGTGGTCTGATATTAATGTTAATAACCCTCTGTATTAAAGAAGTGTGTTTGCCACATTGTTTGAGTATTTACAGATAATTAACTGTTAGAGGTGATCAGTCAAATGCCAAGTGCAACAAAACACATGTTCCAAGATTTCTCCATGAATAATAGAGAAACAAGATACATTCTTTATTGATCAGAGAATGATTCTCCATCACTCAGTGTCATATGATCAGGGACGTCATGACGATGTCTCACAGAAGTCTGAACATATTCAAAGATGCTTCTGTTTAGCTCATCCAGGTTCCTTTAAGACGACATTAACTATATATAAAATGACAAATAAATCATGATCGACCGGTAGAGATTACAGCATTTTCACATCATTTTGAAGTCTCAATAGGATGTCAAATTGTGTTGTAATGCATTCAATTTGGCCAGTAAGACATAATCCACAGTTTATTTAGATTAAACAACAATTTATCAACATATGGTATAAATTACGTTACTTTGAAACTCACTTTTACTCAATAAAATTGCCTGATTGGGTATATAGAGCAAGAACAGGGTGAGCGTTTTCAGTACTTTTCAGTACTCTGAGCCTCCCTGAACTCTGAAGCATCATCGACCTGATGTTGTGTCCTTGCGCAGCTGCGACCAAACACTACAATACATTTTCAACTCATCTCCAACTTGTGCTGAAAAATGTATAAGCCAATTCTGCCTTCTTAGTCATGATTCATATTAATAATTGGGAATATTATTACAAACTATTAGTTTTGTTCGTCATTCAACAGAATAAAATGGAATGTGAAATTAGTCTTTGCCTGTTTCAACTGAACGTGACTTTTGACCGAACAGACCAACATGATATGGTTGTATACTGCACAGTCTATTGTTTGTATAAAAATCCAGTTTTTGATATGAATTTCTGTAATGCATATGTTTAATAAAGCAAACCAAGTGTTAATTTAGGAAACAAGTGCATTCAAATATATCATCAAATATATGTTTACATCTTGTATTTCATCTTTCCCTGATAAAAAGTGTATGAGACGACTATTTATTATATGTTAAATGTAAAACCCTATTAAATATATATTTAATTACAATAATGAATCAAATTTGTATTTATAGACCGTCACAGATCGCAGCAAATTCAAAAGAAAAATCAAGTTACCGAACAAAATAAACTTTAATTGACAACTATGGGCCAAACATCTTACGCCATATTCATGTTATGCTTATCCACCAGCTGATTATGTAATTGCTGCCAGTCAGAGAAAATGTTGATTAATGGTGGATAATTATTCTATATAGCACAGGCCTTTCTTTTTCTCTGAGGAGTGAGGCTTGACGTGAGAGTAAAAATAACAAACGTCCCGAGAAAGATTCAACTTGTAATGTGTGAGTAATAGATTTTCACTTTAATGTAAATAGAGGTCAACATAACTAATGCAAATATGTTTGGTGTCCTGCTTTGGCCTGTAGGACAACAGAGGCCAAAATACGGACATGTTGTATAACAGGTTTATTTCTAACCATTTATTTAAGTGAAATACGTCAATGCTTCATTGCACCCACCGAGTTGAGTGAGTGTATCATTCTGTATTTTGGCCACAACATGTTTTCTGTCTTGCCATATGCTGCCCCATATGACTGCTGCTACGCTGGGAGGCAGCGAGTTTGTGTGTGTGGATGTGCAAGCATGTGTGTTGGGGTACATGGGATTGTGGGTTAATATACTGTACCTCCCATGATTCCACCAGAAGCCCACGCAACCAATGCTTGTGCACAACACACACTTAAGTTTGCACCCAGAAATGCACACACACACACACACACACACAAACACAGACGAGCTAATGCTAATAAGCAGGCCCTGGCGGATGTGCATGCTGTTTTCTGCGGGCAGATAACACCAGGCACAATGGCACTCAGTTGCCAGAGCCTGGAACTGATTTTCCTCTTTACACCAAGCTGCTTTAGCCTGTACAAATGAGGGCCTTCATGAAAACATAGCCTCCCCCTTGTGACTGCTGGAAAACTGTTTACACATCTCTACAATATGCTAATACTGCGTGGGTGTAACAGTTTTTGTTGCATGCTCCAAAACTCGCCCACCCCTCCAACTGTTCTCCATGTGGCTAACAGCATGCAAAAGCTGAAAGATGAACATGGACCTCGGCTGATGCCTCTGCCCCTTAGGAAGTGGAGTACAATGCAGAACTGTGTCGTGATTGTGTTCCCGTACTGCAGTCAGGGTCTGACATCACGTTGTAAATGCTGCGGATGTGAGGCTCATCAGAGCCACAGTGGCAAGGTCAGTGGTACAGGTTGCCCTGCACACTCAGCTACACTTGTGTTTGTTTGAACAGAGATGATGAGAGTGTGAATGGATCCACTGAGCTGGAAGAGAGCAGGATCAAGGGTTTGCTTGTGATGCAGAGTTTTGAACAAAAGATTCCCAGCAAATATTTGTTTCAATTCTATCTCTTCAACATACAAAGCTTACCAAAGCACATCTTCCAAATCTTGAGGGGAGGGATTCCATATGGTTCTTCCTTTTATTAAACGATTGTAGATCTGTGATCAGTCCCATCATGCTGACATTTGTATTTTATTGGGTCACCCATGATTTCTATCTTTATTCTATCTGGCTCCAAACATAGATGGGAGATACCCACTCTTTTCCTATTATTATGAACTCAGGTGCACCACAAGTAGGAAGCCTTGGTCCTTCTATGTTTCCTTTTTGATTTTAAAACCCATTTCTGTTTCTTCTTAGTGTAGCTCCCAGAGTATTTGCTCTCGGTGGTGTGTCCCTTTTCTGTTGCCAGAACCAAATATTTGCATTTACTCGTCAGAATAGATGTGTTTCATGTTAAGGCAATTGCAAGTCTCCTACAACTTTTTTTTTCTTCACTGCCATTTCTTTAACTAGGTTGTTAAGTGTTTCAGCATCACTCCATAGTTTAGTATTTAGCAGTTGGTGCCTGCTAGGGGTTTCACTGAAGGGCCATTAAAACCATTTGAAGGAAAGAGTAACATCAGCTCTCTGCCCACATAAATCGATACCATCTACAAAATAACCACAACAACTTCAACAGAAAAAATGTCAGTTAGGTTACACAACTAATGCTCAGTGGTACTTTGTGTAAAGATTCTAAATGCAGCACTGTGACAGGGGTTATAGTGTCGATGCAAACTTGTTGCCCCATAATTAATCAAATTCAAATATCTTCTGGAGGGATAACAGCTAACAAGGGACAGACAGTGCAGTCAAAAACAGTAACACACACCAACACAGAAGCTTAACTTTATGCTTATACAGCCTGGACATTTTACA
Organism: Platichthys flesus; assembly: GCF_949316205.1. Taxonomy (NCBI): domain Eukaryota; kingdom Metazoa; phylum Chordata; class Actinopteri; order Pleuronectiformes; family Pleuronectidae; genus Platichthys; species Platichthys flesus. The sequence continues at coordinate 23,604,956 of NC_084954.1, forward strand.
AGCTTGTGGCTTTTATTTCTTGGTAAACTTGTGGTTGTTTCACTGCAAACTTCAAAGTCTGTGAGAAGGAGATCCAGCCATCTGTCCCTCTCCTCTCTCCCGCCAGCAGTCCTGTATGTTTTCTTTAGACCGCTGTTGCAACAGCATTGACAAATGAATTAAGATTCAGTGATAAAGCAATGTGCAGCTGTGTTTTGCCCATTATGGCTGTGGTAATGAATGTTACTTAGGGAGAATCAAAACTATGTTATTGCAGGAGAGACAAAACGGGCACCGTTATGATTATAACTATACCACCTTGGTTAAACAGCATGCTGTTTGAATACAGTGATTAAATATAGTTTCCCTCAACATGTCAGCTGCTCACTGGGTTATTTACACAACATTTTGAATCTGCAATGAAGTGAACTGTGCAGTGCAGCAGAATGTGACACAACCCCTGCCAGAGAATGCATTAGACGCTTTACCCTTGCAAAGCTGTGCATATTACTAACATAGCTACTGACATACTGTATGTGATATATCACATTATACATGGATGTTCCACATCACAGCAAAGGGTGGAGTCCCGGCTGAGCAGTCTCAGAAACAGACAAACACACACAAACACACAAACACACACACACACACACACACTCAGTATTTCTTAGATGGGCGTGAGAGACTCTTGTGAAAAAGACTGTTGAGCAGCTGACTGTTGAGCAGATATGATAAAATATATAACCCGACATAGGCTGGCTGTAATTAAGAGGTAGTCGTCATAACCTTTGAGTGGTCAAGAAAGGCTCTATATAAAAAACAGACCATTTACATTATAAATTAATCAAAAAGGCAAGAAATATTGGAGCACATGAAAATATGATGATATTGAATGAATACTCTGTGTTCCAAGTCGCTGTTTGAACATGGATATTCTAAACTTGAAATAATCAACTTGTAAAAAATAGGGTCAAGATTTGTTTATGTTTAATGTGTTTAACATTTTTTTTTCATGTCTCATGAAACACAAGCTATTCATATGTAACATGAAACATTTCCCTAAGACATAAACAGGAGGACTAAAAGTACAGCATATGCAGTTCTGAGTACATTTCTCACCCTCCATTCACACATACCTGACCCGTCTATCAGCTGTTGCCTGGGAAACAATTATGGCTACAAAGATTACATCAATAAGTGTCCCATTAAAATCACCGAAACATAAACATAAAAGGCAGCGAGAAAGCAGATAAAACACTCAGCGCTAGAAAACCAACCAGAGACATTTCCAATCCATTCAAACTGTTAAAATCAATAGAAAAAAATCTAACCCTATTACTTCACATTAGCTGCAACGATTCCCCAGTGACCTTTCACCAATCAGCTATCAGGTCTGGATGGTGTTGGCCTATCGCAGGTCTGATCCCTTTCATAAACACCCTTCATTACAGAATCTATTCTTCGCGGGATTGGCAAATGTGTGCAGATGAAACTGACTGGGTGCACTGCTCATGTCTCAGAAGTGGTCTAGCTTCTTAGGCAGATAGGCCTCAGAAACGCATGCAATGTTTGCCCACAGGTTTGATGGTGGAGCAGAGCCAGGTTCAATGAATGAATCATCTGTGGAAGGCCCTTCCAAGATTCAGATTATACCAACCTTCGTCTTTGCCTCCTTTGCCTCCTTTGCCTCCTTTGCCTCCTCTGACAATGGAGCTCTTCTTCTTTTTCAGGTAGAGTTTCTAGAATTTCACTTAATCCACCATTTCTGAAACCTGGGGATAATTACCAATAGCTTCTGTGGAGCACAATCACACTAAACTCAGACCCACTTCTTCTGTGGAGGTGCCCAGTGGCAGACAGAACAACTTCCTCTCAACACTGATGATTTCATCAGTGCAATCACTGTTTGTGAAATGAAGGCCAAACGCTTGTCTATTGCCACTTTAAAATGAAACTCTTTGAGACTGTGGCTTTCTCTATTCAATAAAAGATGTATGCTGCAGCAGCCCATTCAGGATGTAATTATATCTCCAAAACCACAGCAAATGTTTCAGAAGATAGAATTTCCTGTAACATTGTTATCCATGTTTTAGAATTGAAACACAGAGAGAGTATTTTCAAGCTTCACCTATGATAGTCTTCATGAGGTCCCCCCCACACATACAAAAAAAAACAAAAAAAAAACATGAATAGAATTTTTGTTGTAAAATGTTTTATATCACATTAAAACCGCAATATGGACATGTCACTTTATCATGTATTATGGTCTCTAGATAAATGGAGAGGCTATAAACGATGTACTACAGCTGCTTGAGGCCGTTCACCTACTTCACAATAAAAAAACATGCACAATATGAAACTTTAATCTACATTCATGAACAAATCATCTAAAATCATACATGAACTTGATGTATTTCTATTTTCCAGATCATGACTTGAGTTAATGTGTTACTGCTGAGACCGTCTGCCACCTCATCCAGTTCACCATTCACTTTTATTGAATACATAGACCCCTTCACTTCCCTGGTGGGATACAGCTATTTTACTGTCAGGAACACAATTTGCTTTGAAAAAGAAATTGTACAATTTAGCAAAAATAAAAGTGAGCTGCCAAAAGATTGAGTGCATGTATACCCAACCTCTCTCTCGTACTGTTAGTTTATTAATTGGAGCAGAAAGCTTGAAAAATTGACCTGAAACTCACCATGACCACTCTTTAGTGACGCCGGAGGCCTGTACATGGAGATGGGTGGCGAGGAGCGGTGTCTCATCACATGCAGGTGATGTGGCTCGGCACGAGCATACGAAGCTGCTGCCACCCGTGATCTGCTGGTCACAGAGTTCTCTGACCTCCACGACAGGGACATGCCCTGCTTAGCAGACATGGCAATACATCCCAGAATCAGCCATACCACCCAGGTTTTCTGATAGAGGGCAATGGAACCAGGGGCTTGGCAGCCAGGGGTCCCTTTCATGGGACCCCGTAAATATAGAGCACCCATGGGGCGCATGGCAGAAGGCAGAGCAATGCAAACAGACACGGAGTACAACAAAGTGTTCTACAGACCAACGGCCTCATGATTGAGATAACCCCATAATAATAAAGACCAGCAGCCAGTCAGCACCTGGTGTTTCCAGACATGTTAATCCCAAACCACTCAGAGAGGCAGCAAACTAAGTTTAGACAACCACAGACAAAGAAAAAAAAATTAACTTCGAGAGAAAAAATCTCACAATTATCTAACATACATTCTTTCCTGAAGATGATTAGAACTACAGAGAGAGGAAGACTGGGAACATCTTGCCTGCTGCTCTGCATAGGACATACGAATCAGCCTTGCAGCCGTTTCTTAGCTCACTGCTGTACCTCATGCACTCCACTCTACTCACAGTCCTACATCTCTGCCTATCATCACTTGTCTGATTCTTTCATCAAATCTCCCCGGGCAATCTCCCGAAACACATTCAGAGCCACAGAGAGAGGAAGAAATCCTCGCTGTCTGATCCCTGCGCAAGTTGCAAAGTGACTTTACATAGAGAAAAGTCGTGAAACAGATTAATCCACCTCTCCGTTCACTTCGGGATGCTCCACTTGTTTGTCTTTCAATTTTACTTTCTGAAGACTTTACAGGCATCCATTGATTTGTCAGGAGCAAGAAATGAAAAAAGAAAAATCTTCAATTTGCCCTTGGTGTCCGAGACTTCTTATGAAGTATACGCTCAATCTTGCCACACGCACTTCAACAGTGAAACGACAGACGATCTGGAAGCCAGAAGAGCTGCAGCAAGAGTGAGGGAGCAAGAGAGAAAGAGAGAGAGGGGGAGAGAGAGGGAGAGGGAGGGACAGCACTGGTGGTGGGGACGGGGGAATGTTAAGGCAAACAGAAATTGAGAAGTGAGCATTCTGATGCAAATTTTGACAGAGACAGTAAAGATAGTGGATTGGATAAAGAGATGAATTGAATGAGTGAAGACACGATGCTCCAACATGCAGTGCATCATAGAGAGGATGAATATAAATGAGAGTCAAAAATTAAATAACAGTGAAAGAGGGACCACACAAAGGATAGAGAGAGTTTGTGTGTGCAGGAAGTATCTCAGCACTATGAGTGACCAGAAGCAGAGAGACGTTTCAACTAAATACAGACTGAACAACAACAGTTTGAGGCTATTGAAATCAGTGGACACACAGCCCGTGAGAAACACAGTACTCGTAGTTTAAACTGTTTACAGGCATGTACTCCAGAGAATGTCCTTATTATTGTGTCCGGACTTTCTCCAGAATTTGCCTTTCACACAGTAACAATGCAGCAGGACAATCTCCATTCATACGTGTTCACAGCAATACAAAAATCTCGAGAGCGTTCAGGCGAGGGGTAGCACAGCAGGCAGGGGCAGGATGCAATGTATGAAATCCACTGCAGGGATTGTTCTTTCACAGCGCATTGACAGAGGATTTGGTCTGTATCACCATTAGGTCTCGAATTCCGTTGTCATTCTGGTCTTATAAGAGATCATCTTCCAGGAAACTTCTATAACACATATGACAGGAGAACCTCCGGAGAATGACTCAGACATTTGCTTTCTTACTTGCAACCCCTGTGAATAATATCAGGAGATTATCCAGAGTTAACTGCAGGCTTGAAAGCCGATTTAAAGTTATAGACAACACCTACTGCAACCACGTAAGCCATTCAGGTATGGAATTAATCAAATATAATACCAGAAATTTAAATCCAGATATGCTTAAACCATCTAATGAAACATGAATTTTTCTTCCAGTGGTCAAGTGCTGGTAAAGAATTTGTCAAAGGGCTGTTTCAGACTGTGTTAGTATAAACAAGAAAAAGTCAAATGGCAACTGAATGTAGACAACCTCCTTTGCGAAAGCTACTAAATTTAATTTTCAATTTGAAATTGACAAGTACGTAGAGATGATAGAGGTGAACATGGAAATGAAAGCAGGGAAATTACAGCAGAATGATGGGACAGGAACGCCCTTTGTTTTTACTGCTTTTACTAAGCTCTACCTGCCATCACAACAGTCAAATCATGTTGTGTCTGTGGACACCAACTAATGTCTCAGAGCCTCCCAAAATAGTAAATTACCAAAGCTAAGAAGCCTGAGGGCTGTTGATACTCATGCCAGTAATAGAATAATGGCTGAAAATTAAATCAGGTCAGTGTTCATGTTGCTATTTCGAGTACAGCTTTTGCACAGTAACTCTTACCAACAGGAGAGCAGCCACCACAAAATCAGGCAGAAGCATAAATGGAAGCATAAATGGTCCATTCAGTTCGGAAATGTTCAACCATGATTGTACATGTGTTATAAAAGTCGATGTTCTCTAATTTTGTGCTTGTGATTACATACTATTCTTTTTTAGAAAAAAAATACATACTGACTGATTATAGAGTGGATGTGTGCGTAATCTGTCTTTTAATGGATCAGTGACGTTTATCTTTTTTTCCCCCACATTCAGAATTGCCAGGTGAAGTATCACAGCTCGGGTAGGCAGACGTTTTCTTCCTGGCATTAATTCAGATAATAGGAATAATGTATGCCGCTCCACAACATGAGGACAGAGAGAAGCAAAGAATAGGTACAATTTCAAAAAGAGTGGAAAGCCAATAACTTTTGAAGTTCAGTATCTTGAAAACAACCCAGCATTGTGAGACAAGTTCATGTTCTTTATTAAAACACTGGGATTCCGACCTAGAGGGCTCTGCTCTGCAGTATAAAGATTAAATTAAATAATTTATTAAGTCTAGTTACAAAAATGTTTCCAATGAAAAAAATAATTATTAATTATTTTGAAGCTAAGCCAAAGTCAAAATATGAGCGTCTCATATCCACGCTCCATTCATCATCTTATCAGGACCTAATCAGTAGGAGCCTTCAGTTGTGTCCTACTTCCTGCTGGGGTCCAAGTGCCAATGACTATATGTCAGTTTATGATCAAATTTTATCTTAGACAAACTTTTCACTCTCAGTCGTTTCTGTTTAAGCCTCTCCTCTTTGAAATGAGATATCAGATCAACTGGTTTCACTCATTTGCATTAACCATAGACTCTCTATGAGAAGCCAAAATATGCTGCCATTTTGGTCTAGTGACATCCTCTGCAGCCACAGTTTGTGCAGCAGTGATCGGGGTGAGGAGCCGCGGTATCAAGGTCCTTCCACTACATCCGCTTGACCAATCTTGAGTCAGTCTCAGCTGTCAATCATTTCAATCCTTGTTGTTTTAGCATCAAATTACACTAGGACGTAATTAGAATCATTGTGTTTCAAACTAACTAAACTGCACACACATTTAGAATAAATATATTTAGCATTCACTTTGACTGTTTAGTTTGGTCCATGTCCCATCTGGAATGAAGACCAGCAGCAGCAGCCCACAGTGTTTTCACAATGTCTATGCAGTGAATAACATTGACCTTCACCTTTGACCTTCACATGGAGGTATAATCCCGTCAGTGATGTGACACCACAGCCATATCGATTATGACTCCTGTGGTGGGGGAGAATTTTGAATTTGTACTGGATTGGCTCCAGCTTGTGCCCCCTCGTCAGGTCGTTAAAGTAATTGTAAAGTGTTAACATAAATTTGCCATGATGCTCATAACCAAGGGAACCAAAACGCAGAGAGACTTAAAGACTATGAAGACAGGCCCCAACTTTACTTGGAAATGATGTCAGTGCTAGAGTAATCCTATTAGCCCTCTTTGTATTATTGCTCAGTCACTGGATTTACTACTTTGCCCTTGAAAAAACATCATTCTCCTCCAGAACAGAACCACCCGGATGCAAGTCTTCCATGATGCAGTTTTTGCCCCTATCCTTATTGTGTGATTTATTAACATATTTTATTTGATTGCTGGGAGTTCTATGATTTATTTTGTTGGACTGCAAGCCACAGTCTTACAGCTTTATTTGTCAAAATTTGGGTGAATCATGTAGGGTCCTCCACATGGCACGGATGCAGGCAGGGAATTTGAATAAAGGTAACAAATACAAACAAAAAGGATGGGAGTGAATGTGCCACAGAACATAATAAACATGAACATGAGAAGGACTTTGTCTAGCCGAGACAAAAAGACCTTGTACCTAAAGAGGAGCTTTCGGTTTCATGGATGTAGAGTGGATATAAACACTAGGACACAGACCATAAAACTGCAATTGACTGGTCCCCAAAACACCAATAACCTCTTTCACTGCTGATGCAATAAACATCAAACTGTATGGTGAGAGGCACTAAAGTACAGTGGAGGGGTTCAAAACAAACCCCTGAATCAGATGTTATAAGAAGCTTTTGTATAAAACTATTTAAAACTATTTCTTCTATAATTCTTGATATTGAACTATTCAACCCTATTTACCAAACTCATATTTAATATTGCAACTTTATACAAAATATATATTTTCTCCAGTCTATTCACTAATTTATGTACACTTATTTACCCAATAATGACAAAAGTATTTCAGAAATGGACAAATCTGAACGTGTTTATTTATTTACATAAACAATGTAGAATAAGATGTAGCTTTACGGTGAACGGGCACTTAAAACATCACAGCTCCAATCTTTAAAATGTAATGGATTACCATATAAAATCTCACTTGTATACAAGTGGCTCTCTTCAGAGTCTTAAGCAGACCTCAAGAAGCTAAATCCACTGTAATTATGGTCTAAGTTAAATGGAATTAAAACGTTAAGTCAGAACAAAGCATATGCAACTTTTATGTATGAGTGTCAAACTATAAATGTGAACGGTTTGTTAAACTGTGTTTGCATTAAATGTGTCCGAGATCAACAACCTAGTGCAGTGGTTCTCAACCTTTTTTCAGTGACGTACCCCCTTCGAAGAAAAAATTCTGCAGAGTACCCCCTAACCAGCCCAAAGCATTTTTGGTTGAAAGAAAGATGTAATGTGATTTATTAAGCCTTGTAACTAGACACATTCAAATTTAAAACCCCATCAATGTCCATAACATTGCTCATTTGTAGTGGTCTCTCTTGAACTATTTCGAAATAAAAAGATATAAAAATAACTAAAGACTTTTATTATTATCTCAATATAAATAAAGATTTGTGCACCTCAAAATAATTATCAACTCTTTTGGGATCATAATAAAGATATGTTCTCAATCTGAACTCATGAACTTAATTATAGCTAAACACTTCTTCCCAAAAAATAAATCATTAACTTAGTTTTAAATAAAAGATTAGCTCAAAACATATTTTTTAAAATATTTATCATCTTAAAATATCTTCTTTAAGGATCGAAAAGAATACTGACGGGTAGCTTGTTTCCGTTTGCTTCCGGGGAGGCTTTTCGCATCGTATCTTGAGATGACCTGAATTCAGGAAGTTTCCTCTTAAAAAACTCAGGTGGCTTACCAACATGACTTTCATGTTTTGTCTGGAGATACCGCTGAAGATGTGGTGGCTTAATGCCCCTGTTGGCTAATCTCTCCCCACAGAAAAAACAAAAAGGGTAAATAACCCAATCTATGTTATTGTTAATATTATTGAAGTGTCTTTCTGTTATTTTATTGTGAAATATTTGCTCGCTTTAAGGTCATACAATTTAATTTCCGCTTTTGTATTACATGCTTTTATTTTGAAAGGGTACCGGTAGAGACGCGGACTTCTTGTTATGAATCATTAACTTCACAACGGAAAACTTTTACGTTTTAGCGCCCCTCCGAAGAGGCACAAGCTCTCACGGTGTTGTTTAGGGAAGGCTCTCTGCTCTGGTTTCGCCTTCTTTGGTACTTGTCCCTCCGTGTTTCAGCAGCATTGCTGCTGCACTTCAACTCGACTCCATTGTTGAAGTTTTCAAGGCAGGTGATGACAGGTGATGACAGGCGGCGTGTGCCACGTTGGGTCAAACCATCGGTATGGGGGAGACTCTGTTTTTTTAGGATAATTAAAATTGAAAAGCCTACTGAATATAAAATTTAGTTCATGAACTTACACTTATATTTTATTGAACATTTGTTAAATAACAATTTTTCAAGGATTTTTGAATGGATGCTAATTTTAAATATATTAAAAAAAATCTCAAGTACCCCCTGGAGTAGCTTCATGTACCCCCAGGGGTACGCGTACCCCCTTTTGAGAATCACTGACCTAGTGAGACACCAACATGTCTGTCCCACAGTCCAGACTGGGTCACTCAAACAAGAGAAACCACAATACTCCTATCCCACAGTGCAGATTCCATTTCATCAAGATGAATAAAATCCAATCACTAACATCTTCTGCAGACAGTGTTGTATTTCTCTTGTCTTGGTGCCTTCACTGTACCCACATGAGCTGTGCTGAGAATCTCTCAATTCATCACCACAGTTTCTCTGGCAATCAGAGGCTGCAGAGAAGCACAGGGTTATCCAGGCAAGTGCTGCGGAAAATCGATCTGGCCACTGAACCATGGAGGCCTGCCTCCGCCTCTGCCTCGCTGTGAGCCCGTGGAGTAGAGCGGAGTGATTCAAGATAAAAACCTCCGAGCAGAAGACAAACTGCATTAAGACTGTGTTGCTCAAAAGACCACAGAAGAGTCAGTGAAGTTGTCCGCTTTGTGTTCTGTATTAAGAATTCCCTCAATGCTCACTTGCTCACAACTTTTTAAAGTTTAAGTGAGTGACAGGGGAAAAATATGGAAGTTGGAATACAGGAGGCTTTATATGGCTGAGACAGAGCCACTGGGTGGAGGGTGGAAGTAACTAACATTCACTTTACAGAAACGAAAAACAGCAGCAAATCCTTACTGTATTCAGCTTTTCAGAAAATAAATACCTACTGTCAAGCTATTAAAACGTTTTCCGTACATTAACTTATTGACTAATTGATAAATTTCCCACTAAATCCCCCACAAAAATTGTACAGCCAGAGTAGGACAACACAGACCACTGGAATTTCAGCCTTCAAATAAAGAGAGGCATGAGGTAAGACTTTGTTTCTTTTCCACTTGTGTCAATTTAAGGGTAAATGTGCTCTGGGAGCTACAACAGCCTCATGGCCCAATGTACGATGGTTCAAGTCCCCGTCTTCAAAAGCTTAGCTGGGCATCTGGGCTAGAAAGAAAGTCACGGCTTTCAGGGGAACAAGTGCAAACTGTGATATAATCAGTTCAGCAAAATTATGAAAAATTAAGAAAAGATTGATTTTAAAAACTACACCTGGTGAAAAAAAACTATGCTTCCTTGGAGAACAAACCTGGTACATAGTACAACCCAAAACATTCATCTCATGCAAACTATACCAGATTTTAATAATTCAGTTTCCTGTTTGCATTGCAGGGAAAAAGTAAGTTTAGCAAAAAGAGGGTAAAATCCCACCTTTGCTGTCAAAACTCGTCCACATGTTGACGAGTCTTTGTGGATCAAAGTAGGCGCCTGTGGAATGTCCTTGGTTTTGTCTCCACTCGTAAGAAATAATCAGAGGACGTCCTCTTGCTATAAAAAACAAGTTAATTCAGAACGGGTCTAAATCTCTCAGGTGGCTGTTGATACCAACACAACAGTTCCATTAAAGTAAAATGAAGTGCCACAAAGACGGTGCCTCAGCAGAAATATACAGCGATGCCTGTCACATTAACATAAAGCATGCCCTTCAGAAATTATTATACTTCCTAATCTCAGGAACACTCAAATGCAGCAGAGCACAAATTACCTGTCCAGTGTGATGCATGGATGTTTTTTTTTCACACACTGACGAATTCAAGCTTCCCTGTCCTCCCCTCTCTTACTCTTTATTTCTTGCTCTCCTCCTTCTTCACCTCTTGTGGAAGAACAGTGAGATGTAAAGCCAAGGCAGCAGCCGAGGCAAATGAAGGTCAACAAACCCATAATCCTGCAGTTATCAAAAGTGTATTAATATGCGGACGTTCCTTTTCTTTTCTTCTTTCACTACTAAGATAAAAAACTGAGCACATCAGCCTCTCCATTACTAACCTTTCTGCACCATATGAGAGAGAATGGAAAACACACCAAGAACAATATAACACAAAGCTTCATCTATAGCCTGTTTTCAAACTACTGCTATCCTGCCATCCTGAGACCCTTCCCATAACAAACTGCAAGGGGGGATTGAGAGCTAGTCCAGGATTAAAGTTGCATGCACATAGCTATGACATAAGCTTGCACTGCAAAAACTGTATTTGTCTTAGTAAGATATCTAATTTGAAATTCCACCGATGAGATTTATTCTGGGGAATGTTTTGATTATTGCTGATGTTCTCCTGCACGTGGCATCTATTGCACTTCTGTCCGTCCTGGGAGAGGGATCCCTCACATGTGGCTCTCTCTGAGGTTTCTACATATTTTTACCCTGTTAAAAGGGTTTTTTGTAGTTTTTCCTTACTCTTGCTGAGGGTTAAGGACAGAGGATGTCACACCCTGTTAAAGCCCTATGAGATGAATTGTAATTTGTGAATATGGGCTATACAAATAAAATTTGATTGATTGATTGATTATCTAATGCTGCATATGATATAAATATAAATGTTTTGTCTCAATTAAAATTTGTATCTCATTTGGGGTTGTGTTAAACTAGACACAAAAAAGAACACATCTGTCAGGGACCTACTTTATGTCTTCACACTCAACACTTATTGCACATTTTAGTACTGTGATTATCTTAGGACAAAGTTCGAATATATAGACTTTTGTTTTAACACTTTCAATGATTGCAATATGTCCTTACATTTTCTATTTAATACGATACAAATTTTCTTGTTTATTTGTGTACCATATTATTGGCATTATTGAACCACATTGATATTTCCAACAGACATATCATTTGATTCCATCCCTATTGGCTATATATAAAACAACACTTTAAAGAAACATGTTTATCTCATTATGATTGAAATAATAAGTTTGTCATTAACCCACCAACCACACTCATATTCAGAATTTCGAAAGCATGCTTCAGTCGCATGGTGTTTGGTAGTGGCAAAGACTTTCAGAGAGTTGGCTTGCTTCCCATACCTGGACACTGCACGTTTGATTGATTCTCCCTTGTCTGCCTGATCTTTGAAACTTCTTTCGTGCTGAGTCTCAAAGTGGCGCTTAACACTGGACGTTAGATAAACAACATTTTCACAACATAACCTGCACACAGCACGGCCCTTATGAAAAACAATAATTACTATTAATATTGATTGGATTATAATTAAAAATGTGTCCCAGTCCTTCTAGTAGATGACCGGATATGTTACAAAATAAGTAAATAACAGCTGATGGCACTAGAGAATGCTTGGGGTATGATAAAGGTCATTAAGATTGTCCTTACCAAATTTTAACCCAATGTAGACATTGACTATATTCATATACAAAGCAATATTCCAATAAAATCTGCCATGTAAACAGTGTTTTCTGATTACCATAAGCTAAATATGGGCATACTCTGAATAAGCAATAATACTTTATTAATTCAGTGTCCAATTTAGTGACAACCAGAGGTGAACTTGCATGTTGCAGCTGAATACCCCTCACTTCCCCCTCCCCTTCCAAACATGAAAGAGAACCTGTGTTAAACTTCAGTTGTCATAAAAACTCAAAAGGTATTAAGTTTGTCCTGTCTGGACTACTGTAGAAAACATGGCGGCCTCAGTAGAGAGGACCCTTGTACCTCAGATAGTAAACAATTCTAGGTTGGGGTTTTAAAACTAGAATAATCAGGATTTGCTCTATAACAAATAACCAGGAATATGATTGGAATATTCTGTTAGCAGTTCATGTAAACACCATATTCAAAATAATTTCTTATTCTGGATAAGGTCAATAGAGTATTGGTGTCCATGTTAACATAGTCAATGATGTATTTGTATAGATAAGTGAAAACAGCTAACACAGGAAAAGTTAACAGGTTATTGAAGTAATTAAGATGTATCATTTGCTGAGCATGAGTATGTTCACAAAATGTCATAGCCTACCATGCAACGGTGAGTGAAAGACATCTTCTGGGGACCATGAATGTATGTGGAAAATTACATGACAGAAACAGTAACGTAGTTGGTGAGATGTTATTGAGGAAAACTAAATTAGTTGACACATGGACATTGCTATCACTAGAGTCATAGTACCAGCAGTCAGGTGGAGCCGTGGTTCAGTCATTAGCATGAAATAAAGTTACTTTTGTTATCTACAATGGCCGTTATTTAATTTAAAGCCATTCTATCTAGATTGTGACTTCTTTTCAGAAATTCAGAGTAAAAAAAGCAAACATGAACATTGCTTAAATCCTTGGCATCCCAATGAGCTGTTTGCATTTCAAAGCCCATATTGGAATTGTTTTCACTTAAATTTGATAGGGTATGTTTACAGTGCGGTGCTGATGGTCAGGGTAAGGATGTGGAGACTGTAGGATCGATTGGAATGATCTAGCACAGAGCCCAGCAATTATATAGACCAGTGAAAGGGAAAATAGACTCCCTGACATCCTGCTGATTGCTGTTATCGTCTGCCAGACCACTCGCTTGTGACCAGCCCACCCCAATCAATGCCCAGCAAAGAAAATCCGGAAAGATCCCCCGCCCCCGTCTCACACATACCTAACACGTCAAATGTTCATATCAACACTGAATTCCAGCAAAGTTATTATTTGATGGAATTCATTTGTAAAGATGTCAATGATTGGTGTGATGAGTGATCCGGGTTACTGGGCTAAACTAATTTCAGCGGTTTTGTGTGACAAAACTACTTGATATTCAAGAATTAATTATTCTACCAATACCTGGAATTTAGGGCTGATAGTTACTTTACACTCTATAAGGAGGGACACTTTATGTTGTTGTTGCTGTCACAACTCCCCTGCCTGCATCATTCATACTTGAATATTTCCATGTGAGTAGTTGGAAATTCATGTACTTTTGGTTCCAAACCACTGTTTAAGACATACTAAAATATTGGTAGAATCTTGGATGAAATCACTGGCTGAATGATACCTGATGGTGGTATAAATGCTAAGCTAATGACAGTAACATTAATAACACTTCAATACCCTGTTCATATGTAGGAAATATGAACAGTGAAAGAAAATACTTTCATTAATACTTTCATACAAATGCATCGGTACGAGTGAGGAAGAAAAACATCTCATGGTTAAACACCAAAATGGGCAGAAAGTTGGGCAATTATCCTGGCCGGAGAGGATAAAACTGATTTAATATGGGCATATAAAAAACTGCAAAACATATTCCCACATGCTCTGTCCACATCTCACTCTCACTCTCATTTTTTTTTTTTTTTAACTCTGGCAGCCTCCATTTAACAGGGTTACATTGAACAAACAAAAAAAATGAAATGCATGTTTTTTATTTGGGTATCCAAATGGCGTCCATTACTATCCCTACAATTTCAGATCTCTGTTGTCCCTCGAAACCTGTTGCTGTCTAGTAGTTGTAAGTGGGTACTAAGTCATAGTTGCATAAAAAACCTGTTTACATACATCATGTCACACCTCAAAGATATGGATATGGACTGAAAGATTAAATGTCATTTTTTAAATGAATATGATCTATCTTTTAGGCTACATACAGCGGTTAAACTGTATGTTCTATTAATTTTGACGTATAGGTTATATAGGTTCAAAAGATGTGGGGTCTTCCCTGAAGACTGTTCTCAGCAATGGACATTTTATCCTTTGTCCATTTATAATGATATAAACTGATAAGAAGGGACATGTTGCATTGTACTTGCGCTGCTGCTGTAAATCCTCAAATTTCCCCACTGTGGGACTATTAAAGGATTCTGATTCTGATTCTGATTCTGATAATGGATGGTACACAGTAGACACGTTAGTCATGCAACAATACATGTTTTCTTCCTGAATAACAACAAGCAATTTTGGGGAGAGGAAATTTGCTTCCATTACATTATCTGTGCTTTGGCAGGTAGCAGACTTGGATCAGGGTGCATCCCCTATAGACACGCAAATGTATTGACAGAAATGCTGACTATGTCTTTTCATCAACATAGAGAGAATTCCTGCAACCGATATATGTGCACTGATGTAAAGACTGCATCCACAGTTGGTTTGGACGTGCTTAATGGAACATCTGCAGACACGTCTGTTTCTACTAAGCTACTTCAAACCTTATCTGTAGGATGGTGGTATACTTGCATCATCGTCATCACTACACTGACTGCCTTCACTAACCAAGTCAGGCACTGCACACACTTTATGGTTATTTTCCCAGTGCACACAGTGCTTGGATCCCCCCTGCCTCAGTATTTTAATTGAATTGAATTGAATTCAGTCATATAAATCAATTGGGCCATAAATCTCGATTGGCAATACCTCTTTCCCCCTGCATATCCATGATTGATCCTCCCATTCACTTTCTGTTCAGAAAGACCAACACAAAAAATAATAAATGATTTCATTCTAGTCCCACGTGACCGCGCCTCCCCACAGCACTCTTAGCTGAGTTCACCCTGCTGTGTTTCCTGTGCTGCGTTCACATCCATATTTCAGCGGCTGCTGGTCTGACCTGGGAGGTCGTTTACTCTCTTATTGCACCACTTCATCTTTTGTCAAACTCCTCATCATAAGCTCTGCGACAGACTTATGATGGATGAAAGCTCCAGCTCCAAGAGGTGTCCACCTCAAGTGGATCATGTTGCATGCATTCTTAACAGAGGAAAAGGTGAGCCACACTGACCAGAGTCACACACACAAGAGCCAATGTATTTCTTATATCATTCATTGCAGTGTTAGGAATGGTCATGGTTATTTACCAGCTTTCTGAGACCACAACTAACTCAAAAACTGTTGGTGCGTCTATGGGAGGTCCCTTTTGATGGAGCATGTCTGTCTGCAGTGCATCTTGGTTTTCTCCCTTAAACATAAGAATCCCTCCTGCTCTATATGTCCCACAACATCAGCATCAAAGTAAAAAAAATGTATGCACTTAGTGGGCTATGAGTGAGGCATCCTGACAAACTACAGACACTATAACCAGCAGCCTAGACTGAACAGAACATCCATCTTCAAACAAGTTTATGCTGGACAGGGAATTTTTCTCCTGACCCATGTCCTGCACTAATCCATGTACCCTCGACAAAACTAATGTAGTTCAATGATTTCTTGTAAAGAACAAAGGTTCAAGGCTTGTAGAATGATGAGACCAGGAACCAGAGAAATCAATCAAATCTGTTAAATAATAGAGAGGAGTCCAAAGTCCAGAAAACAGGCCAAAGAGTCAAAACTCAGGTAGAGCACGGTGAAGCTGTGTCTCAATTCAGCGGCAACATCCTGTGGAGGACCCAATCTATCCAGCCGACGTCGGCTGCCTCAATTAGATTTTTGCTCATCTGGTGTGCTTAGGATCAGCTGTCTCAAACTGTATGTAGGACTGAGATGTATTAGCCTTCATTTGGACTGCTACTGTACTGGCTTTATATTTGATTTAACCACCCACATATACATTGAGCATTATAGTCCTAACCAATTCATCTGCTATTTGGAATGAAAGAGACTAGAAAAGTTACCACTATAGATCGTGTGTGAAAGCAAAGTATTACAAGGCTTACTTAGATTTGATTGTCATGTGACTTTTAATGACTTTAGTGAATAAAATGGGAGCAAGAGAGGAATTCAGGTGAAGAAATATAAAGTGCACCAAAATGAGTTTGGAGGATGCCTGGAAAAGAGGGATTAGTTGCCAAAAACAGAGGAGAGCCGTGTTATAATTTTGGCTTTCCTAAACCTAACCAAGTAGTTCTTGTAGCTAAAAAGGCTTCACGATCGTGATCAAATATGTTTACGTTGTTACCATGTTAACAAAGGTCTGGTAAACCTATTGCCCTGGGTAGTTCTGATTCTGACCGTGTTTAGAAGACATTCAGTTCACCATAGGACTGTTGCTTTTTATTCAAAATATAAACATTCATCCGAATATGAGGGGAAAGTTTGTATTCTACCTGCAATGACCCGTTCAAATTCAAAATATAAAGTCTGGAATAGCATCAGACCCTCTGAACAGTTTGTAGTAGAGGGTGATTGCTGTCAGCTTCACCTATTTCATTCCCTCTTGATCTACCAGTAAACTACGTCAGTAGTGTTACATTGTTCTGTTATGAAAAAGCCATCCTGAGCAGACAATCAACCTGTTTGTCCACTTTTTC
The DNA here is from genome assembly GCF_949316205.1 of Platichthys flesus. NCBI lineage: Eukaryota > Metazoa > Chordata > Actinopteri > Pleuronectiformes > Pleuronectidae > Platichthys > Platichthys flesus. The sequence goes on from NC_084954.1 coordinate 23,622,075, forward strand.
ACTAACTGCCTTATTACAAATCTGTGTGCTCACATGTTAGCAACAGGAGAGGAGGCTCCATACACGAGCAGAGCAACGTCAAGTATTATACCTTATCTCACTCCATGTGCACAGGGGCTGGATCACATTCGACCACAATAGCTAAGCTCTCTAACTTATCTCTAATATTTCCTATGAAAAACTAATACTTATAATAATAATGTTTCCATCCCAGGATGTCAGTCACAATGCACAACCACCAGCCACCAGCCATTCATTCTGCACTGCACTGACCTGCCTGCTCCCCTGCTCTGTCTGCCTCCCTTCACCTGATAAACGCATGTTAAACCAGCCAGAGTATGTCTGGGTCTGGTCCTGGGTCCACTATAAAAAACCTGAACATCACATCATCTTCACTGAGTTAACGACTTTTGGATTTTACGAAAAGTTATAAAATCAATATGTTCAAATTGTCACATTTTCTTCATGTGACTACTTGCGGGCAGGTAGCTGTAGGTTTATCAGATCTGTATCCACCTGCTGCTCCTGGAACGATATGACCACTGAGACTTAACCGTAAGGTAAAAGTGTTCTGTTCAAAACCATGACCTAAAACCAACCACTTCCACAGCTGACATCAAGAGAGTGTCAGGTGACCTTTTTTCTATTTTCCTGACTGTTGAACAGACTGTCTTTTCCCCAGCCTCTTTAAATATCCTGCATTCATCTGAAGTGAGATCATTGACCCGGCAATGGGCCTGCTAATGAGACATTTATCGGTATAGTTAATCAAATAACCCAGGATGGTGTTAGTTTACTGAAGAGGCTGAGACACAGTGCTGCTTTTCGGATGTATCTCAGCTGGTAGAACACTGACAGCTGAAGGCCAATATTTACAACACTGTGGCCTTAGTGGAAATATAGTCCACTGTTCAGGAATTGGAGGAGAAGGCAAAACTACTTGTGGCAGTAGCACAAGGCATGTATTACAGACACCCCCCCCCCCCAGACACACACACACACACACACACACACAGACCCACTTAGATCTCCCTTTGAAACAGGCAGCTGTCTGTCTGACACAGGGTTTCATCATTGCTGTGGCCCAGATGGTGTGTGTGTCTGTGTGTGTGTGAGAGTATACAGGGTGTGTGTGTGTGTGTGTGTGTGTGTGTGTGTGTGAGAGAGAGAGAGAGAGAGAGAGAGAGAGAGAGAGAGAGAGAGAGAGAGAGAGAATAATACAGAGTGTGTGTGTGTGTGTGTGTGCGTGTATGTGTGTGTGTGTGTGTGTGGGTGTGTGTGTGTCTTTTCTTGTAGTACCTTTGGCCAAGAAAAAGTTGATCTTAAGGTCAATTCAAAGAAACGTGACTGCTCTGTGGATGTCTGTGATAGTTTCATCTCATCCACTAAAAGCCTTCACATACATGATGACTTAATGGTAGTTAAGATGAGGGCTAATCACATATTCCAAGAATTTGAAACTTTCTTACATTGCCTAACCCTCCTACATGCCCACAGTTATTTGCAAAGTGTGGCCCTCAGATGTTATGTTCAACTACAATCAACTCACCCAGTCACAAGTTCCTCATGGTAAGAAAATAGGGCTACAGCTGCTTCAGATTCATGTGTGTTTGAGATGCTGGTGCAGGTCTTGGGGACTAATGGAATGAGATCAGGGGCTCAGAGTTGAATCTTTAAAGCCCTCTGGATGGACCAAAGCTTTTAAAAAATAACTTGTTTTATCATAGTACAGACTCTACTCTAACATTTTCAACCTAATATCCAGACTCTACCTGAAAATATACGCAGAAACAGAAGAAATATGTGTACACGCATAATGCGTCTTCCTTGGTTTTTCTATGAAATAGGGTGTAAGTCCTCAGCATTGTCACTCTGCAGTAACAGTAAATGTCACTATCAGGCTTTTTATATTGAGAGAATACACACAGTCTGGACTCAGTTTAAAATTACTTGTGTGATGCTTACAATGTCCAGTTATTGTTTGTGCTCATAGAACTATTATGCTTTAGCTTGTGGTGCTATTTTATTCATGCATCATCACAAAAAATGTGTCCATCATAATTATGTTTTCTTTTGTCCAAACTATTTTCTCAATTGTTATGTGGGTCAAAGTATAGCACTTGGTACAGGTCCACAGTCAGTCAGTCTGTACAGCACAGTGCACAATGCACAGAGACTAGACAACACCATCCCATCTCCTTTTGTCAGTTGTGCTGATGTGACTTTATGGTGATTTTTCAATTTTCAGCTCATTTTTAAAGGACATGTAGAGAGAGATGTGAGAGCAGAGGAAGCAGAGTTTTAACATGACTTCAAGATGATACTGAGAAAGTGCATCTATACACCTGCATCAGAAGAATAATACTGTGTGTATGAAAGCCCACTTTTTCCAGTTAAACTTGGTAAATAGTCACTATTTTTGTATTGCTTTTCTAGTCTCAATGACTACTCAAAGTGATTAAAAAGTACAGCTTTGTCTATGGGCTGCAATTATTTTCTATGTGGGGTCATTCAGGCTTCAGTATCTTGCCCAATGACACTTCGGCATGCAGATGGGGAAGACTGGGATCAGGCGGCTGTCATTCTGGTCAGAGGACAACGGCTCTACCCCATAAGGCACAGCCACCAGCCTAAGACTACATCCATGATAATGTAAATATCACCAGTCTAGAAGAGGATCCAAATTAATTAAATTGCAACACTGCCAGCCCGAATACACAATTATGTAGAGTTCCAAGAATCTTTTAAATTGTTTCCCTTCCTCATAGCATAGAACATGTCCAGTTAATCAACACATATCTGTCTATGTTAACATTGACAGCAATATTCTGACTATTGGCCTTATTCTGAGTAATACTTTATTCTGATTAGGATACTTTTGATAAACACTCCACATTTCTTCATTCCATTATTGCTTATTCCAAGTATGACCTTATTTGAGTTAAACAGACAATTCTTTCAGACTATTTTCTTAATTGGATTAACATCAGAATATTGATGTACATGTGAACAGTTGACCGCCAATCATGACAGCAGATGGATTTGATGGGTCCTTGTGTTGCAGGCACTATCAAATCTATCGTAATGCTGCTAAGATTCAATCTATTATACGACATGATGAACACAACCACGGTCTCAGCCAAAAGAAGGCCCAAGAAAACGGAAAGGAGTCAAGATTCAGATGTAATTAGAGTAACTATCACAAATATCCTTTTATAATTCACAAGTGAATATTCTATTTACCAATGTGGTTCAGAAGCCATTAGAATGCGGCTGAACCTTAAAACTAACATTTCAATGTTACACACAGTAGCTGCTTCCAAAGCCTTCAAACACACAGTTGTTCTGTGTTTTTTTGTAGTGACAGAGAAGTGTGCATATATGTTTGCTTTATAAATGTTTGAAAAAGATGTGTGTATATTTGCGTGTATGTGTGAGTTTATGTGTGTGTGTGTGAGTATTTGTGTGCATGTGTGTGCGTTCATTATATGTGGGTACTGCACTTTGACGTGACGAACAGAGCAGCCACACAAGCAGCCATTAAAGACGCTTTAAAAAAACTCCTTCATAACAAACTCTCTGCCCAGACACTTGGACCGGATACTTCTTCTTTCGTCTCTCTTACACACACTCACAGATACACACACTCTCTCAAAAACAGTCAAAAAGAAAGCTTTAAGGAAAGATGAAGTTTTCCACAATTTTTAAAGATGTTTTGAAATGTTTTTATTTTCCTATTATCTTTCAGTATAAATTTTAACTTTACATTTTGGATGAAATTTTGCCACATATAAATCTGATCACAGTATTGCATCTAGTGTAGTGTCGAACTGGAATTTTGTTGTATTATTTCTGTCATTTGGCAACATCTTTCTCATATATTACATATAGGTATGTACAGGATACTTCTTTATTAGTATATGTAATATAGTTTACAGCTTTTTAGCTCCAGGCACATTAAGCAGGGGCCGAAGAGAAAATACATCACGGCCCCCATTTGTGCCGAACCCTGGTATAATAAATATATTAAAAAAGTGCTACTTCTGGTGCAGCTTAGACATGTGATATGTTCAATATTTATAAAGATGTAATACACAGGCAACCTGGTTTAGTTGTGTGATGTGTGGACATATGACAGGTCTAGTGTTTCTGTCCGTCACACAGTGAGAGAAAACATCACAAACCTAGACTCTGTACACAAGAAGAAAAAATATCTAACTGCCTGTCCATGTTGTCAACAGGAAAGAAAGAGACAGACCGAATAATTATTGTTATTGAACACTTCTTTAAACTACATTTTCTGAATGAATCCATGCATCTATGATAAGTGTGTGTCTAGAAGGTAGTTTTTCAAAAAAAAAACTCTATGAAGTTTAATCAATGTTTGACTGGAGGAGCTTTAATATATTAATGGATTTAATATCGACATTAGTAAATATTCTCTGTGACAAGGGGCTACTAGAGTTAGCAGCTGATAGGGTTTCACAATCAGCTCATTTCCTCCCGGCTCACTTTGGGTGTCTTGAATATCAACTGTGCAACAGAGCTGCAGGCGCACAGGCATTCACACACACAGGGAAGGCCACAGAAGAAAATCAAGTCGTTGACACAATTAATGCAAAGTAATTTTTTGTCATGTTGAATTTGTGCATGCTGGAGTGGTTGTGCGGTCGGTGTGCCTTTGCATCTATAGCTATACTCATAAATTTGGTGTCAGCAATTCAAGCACTCATGTCACTACTTACGATCGTTGCACTGTGTGCCAGTGTAGGAGGTCATGGAGCAGTCACAGGTGTAGTTCTCCCACTGCTGGATACAAATGCCCATGTTGGCACAGGAGTCCTCCTGACAGGTGGTGCTGGGACCTGTGGGAGTCCAGCCATCGCAGCAGCCACACAACACAAACACACACAGTTCTGGTTATAATATTTGACAAATACCTGGGGGGTTAACTATAATAAGTACATCAGTAAAGCCAGCTCAGAGACGCTGCGTTAAATCTCTTACTAGCTCTAGTTTTGCCCTGCCAACCGTTTCTGACACATTCAAAAGTCGAAATGGAACGTAACATAAGTGCTTTGACCTAGCGACTGTGAGGTTAGCATGGATTCAGCAAAATATATGAATGTGTTCAAAGCTACGCATCTTCTCTTGTAGCTGGTAAATGGTTTTGTATTTATATAGCGCTTTTCTAGTCTTGATGACCACACAATGCGCTTTACAGTACAGTTTTACATTCTCCCATTCACACACACATTCATACAGTTCATCTATTTGCAGCACTTTATTATTCTATGGGGGGCCATTCAGGGCTCAGCATCTTGCCCAAGGACACTTCAGCATGCAGATGGGTCAGACTTGGGATCGAACTGCCTACCTTTAGGTTGGAGGACGACCACTTTACCCCACAGCCACAGCCGCCTGCGTTGTGTCTCATTAAATTACTACTTTTAATTAATGTGACAGGTTTTTTAATTTCAGTTCTCCATTTGTCAAATGGGTCTTCACACAGGATTTGTTTTTCACTGCTATTCATCTTTTTATCTCTGCTTTAAAACTCTAGAGCAAGCCTCAAGCCTCGTCTTTGGAAACTTTGTTCAAGTGCTAAAATGCCACAGCTTGGCCAGACTGAAAAGTAAGGCAGGGCCGTTGAGATTCATGGTTATTATTGATTATTGTGAATATTTTGTTGATGGTGTCATATTTTTAATATTATGTTCTTATCTTACATTATAAAAAAAACAACTTTTCGTTATAAATAATATAATTGATAACTGTAGCTTTCAACCTAAAGTGTGTTGACTGTGTAGTGTCTCTTAAGGACGCTATGATACCAGGACAATAAATTGATATTTGAATGATACAAAATGAGGAATTTCCCTTAAATTGTACATAGGTCAATCTACCTGGCTCATCTAACTCAAATCAGGAAAATGTGTGAAGTGGAGACTTACCTGGTGATATGATGCAAGCTGCTATGTGAAAGGAGCTGTTCATGTGATCTGATGATGAGTTGGAGGAAGGAATGGAGCTGCAGAACTTACAGTGACAAATTTAAATGTTGGAATATCTGCGTCATTATTGGCAACTCGTATCTCTTGTGATTGAATTTGTTGCTCTGAAAGAGGAGCACCAAGGCAGCATTACCATCTAGTGGTGAAGAAATGTATTGCCACAACCTGAGCCGCTGACTCAGTAATCAATAATAGGCTTTGATAGGGGGAAACGTAAATCAATTCTATTTTATGTAAGTTCTGTCATTAAATACAGGCAGTGCATAGCAATACAGTTTTAATGAATAATCAAATGATCATGAAACACAGTGGAAAAAAGGGACACAAAAAATCAAAGGAAAAAATGACACATTAGAATGCAATGGACAACAACAAACTGATTGATGACATTTTATTTTGAATAAATAAATGATTCAGCCATTACTTTCTCGTATTACATACAGTAGAGGGAATAACATTGTTATCTACCCCATTCAGATTGTCACAGCGAGGACGACATACAGTAGATAAAACCTTATCTTCTGTTGTTCTAAATGAAATGTCAGCACATTAATTTGTCTAACATGGGGCTCTTTATGTTATTGATAAAAGAAAATTAAAATCATTAAAATAAAGTCAATGCCCAACTTCATGATATGGCAGACATATGAACAAAAAAACACAACTACAACAAAATAACTAATAACAGAAAAGAAAATGCATGACTCCCATAGGAGGATGTGACACATCAGTGAAACCTTCTGATCATAAGGAATGTTTCACCAGCCCCTTTTGATGAAGTTTCATAAAATGCATGAACAACTAAAAATTTGGCAAGTGTTGCTTTGAGATCAAACAGCTTGGTCTGGAGTTCAGATATGGACTGATACCGACTTCTAATGCTGCTGGGAGGTACTGGCTTTTTTCACAGCTGACATTTTGATAGGAATCAGTAAGTAAACACAGGTGGTACTAATTAAAACTCCCTAATACAACCAAACCTTCACTCATGTGATCAGTAACTGTTTCATTTCAAAATGGCTGCCGTGAGGTAGGGCTCTTCATAGACTTTTTAAATTATGCTTTATACATAAACATAGATATATTTATATTTATATATACAGTGACTGGCTGAATGACCACTAGACTATATTTAATTGTATCTTTGTGCACCTGTATTTGACTGTTTTTTAAAGCCCAATCCTAAATAGAGATAGCTTAGCATAAGTAAGCACATCTTTCCGTGTGTGAGATCCTCTCAAGTATATAGACATTGTGTCAGCTGGCTACATTATTTTGTAGGATTGAAGGGTCATGCTGGAAACATAATTGACACATCCACCAAATGAGAGGCGGCATAAAACCAGGCACTCCCTGATGAAAACCAGAGTTTAGGCTCACATTAGTCATACTGGGGTCATATCTTCCCTGTTCTCTCATTACATTTCACCTTTCTGTCAATAAAGGGCAGAAGCCCAAAAATATCTTAAGAAATGTAGTGCAACTGTAAACATCAAAATAACTTTAATTTCAAAATGATCCAATATTTCCTTGTCATCATAAATCACTTACTGGTGAAGATGCATGAAGGACATTCCTAAAATCTGCCACTGATAGGTGTCATTTAAATTTTTTGTTGGGTTGTATTTTATCCGGAACCCAAGTCTTAATGATAAACATTAAAATAGTCAGTCGGAATAAAAAGCTGTTGATATCTACCTCTGGCGAGGATCCATTGTTTCAAAATCCACAATAAATCTCCGGTGCCAACGTTATCACTGTTAACTGTATATGCACAGTGCTAGAGTGAAAGCTTGAGAGGCAAAGTAACCGTTACTAAGGGGGCAGGGCTTAGTCAAGAGTCAAGTACATATGGCAAAGATTTTACATTAAAGGATTTTTAAAGTGCAAAATCTTGCTCTTAATGTTTGTTCAATCAATTGAATTCACAAATCTTTTTATCAACACACCTGAACTTGTCAGAAGCTCTGAAATTATAATATTATTTAAGGATCTAAACATTGACAAACTTCCGCAAAAAAAAAAGGACAAAACTTCACAAAAAGCATGAGAAATAAAAATGAAGCACTTGGCAGTATTAAATGTTACTACACTGGCAAAAACTGCTCTGTTGTTGAGTGTGACGGCACTGTCAGTAGGCGACCAATGTGGCCGATAATGTGTGGTGGTGTGGGTGAGGAGGTATTTGATATTTGGCCTGACTTTAACAGTGGGTAAGTGAAGCAACAAGCAAAGTTAATAGGAGGGAGGGATTTCCGTATGGTTGCAGAGCAGTGGAGCTACTGTTTGCATTGAGCAAGAAGAAAGGGCTGCCGGAGCTTGAGTTTCCGATTGTGTAGTAGTAGTCTAAATTAGGCTGGGATTTGAGGGACGGTGTACCTTCACATCCACGCTCAATCTGCCCGCTGCGGAACAAGGCGTCACTGAGGAGGTCCGGCAGACGACCGTTGAGGTCCACTGATGCCAGACAACCCTGGAAGCCTTCTCTGGAGGCCACAAGTTTGGGCAGGCTGCCGTACATGCCTGGACCCAGTCCTGCGATGAACAGGTCACCTGGGTCAAAAGACAGAGTATAGAGATATCTTACATTAATATGTCAATGTTATACATTCTTTCTGTAAGCGTCAATGTGATTTACGTATATTAACAACATTTATCATTATGTTATTCGCATGTAATATTTAAGTCCAACAGGCTTTTTTTATACTCAAGCAAGAAAGAATTCTGAAATTACTTCAATTTGAGCAATTAACAAACTTAAACCAATGTGGCTGACTGAAAGCAGTGCATATAGTGAGATATGAACATGTGGACAGTTTATTGGCCTTTAGTACCTTTGAGATCCAGGTTCTTGGCCCCATTGATGCTTTGACTCGTGGCTGTTGCATCTACTTTCAGTGTGTGGGTGTTGGTGTTGTCTCGGGTAATAGCCACATTGTGCCACTGGTTGTCATTCAGTGCCCTCTCACTCTTGCCCTTGATGAGGTTCGGCCCATTTCCGAGGTCAAAGACATAGTGGATGTATCTGCAAAACAGAAAAGTTGTTGAGTTGTTATATTTGCTGTATAAAAAAAATTCCAGCCTTCTAACTTATTACTTGTGATGTTCATAAACTTGCAGCCCTGGAATTGTGTTTGATCCATTTGTCAGTTAAATAAAGGTTGTAACCTAGAATAGTCAGTAAGAGCATGTAACAGATATTATGCAGAACACTGGCATGAATAAGCTCAAGCAGTGGTCATTGGGATTGTACTCTTATAATAGAGCACCTTAAAACATCATCCATTTATATATCATTATGTATTATTCATTTTGACCACATGGGTGCAGTAGAAACAAGTTGATGTGGTGAACTTATTAACTCATCCAGCAGTTACAGAGCAACATTGTCATTCACCTGGAGTTTCTCTGTCCACACGATGAATGTAAGTCCAATATTCACTCTCTTTTCCCACTGCTTTAGTGTTTCTAATGTGTATACTGTGGCTTGAACAAGGTAGCTGCTTCAATTATAGGTTTTCTCTTACTTCCACACTACAAATGATTCCTTTTATACAGTAATTTTGTCTTGAAATGATCACTTCATACATTGTTTTAATACTGAAAATAGTCACTTTAAGACAATAAATCAATTATATCAATATTTCAACAGACAAAAGCTTTAACAGTACAAAAGTCAAATTTAAACGTACCCTTTTACCAGTTCTACAGCGATAAAATCATTGCCATCTCCAGAGTTGAAAATGATGAAGCCGTCTGGCGAGGTCGTTTTGAACTGGAAGAAGAGATGCATGGATGTGTAGGCTTGCAGTGTGGCCAGGCTCAGGTAGCTGCTCTTGGATTTGAAGGTGACAGGGTCAGCAATAATGGATCGAACCCCAAAGCGGGCGTTGAGCTCGCAATAATCAATGTCACCATTCTTGCATAGGTCGATGTAGAGCATGCCGTTAAATCTGTGGAAAAGAAAGGAACAGGTTTAAAATTACTCTCCTATATATGGGGTTCTAAAGATCTTTTTCATGGATAATAGAAAGTAAAGAAATGTTTGGATAAGGACCCTTTGGTAAGATACTCTCCACAGAGTCTTCGAGCCATTTGGGGCCAGAAGAGTTCCACACCAAGCTAGCAAACACACTACCTTATGCATCATATTTCAAATTTTATGTTCAATAAATGTTTTAAACATTTGACTTTACATATTCAGGAGGCAAAGGGCAACATAAGCATTCATCTTGTATGAATGAAAGTTCACTATTAACTCTGCACTCTGGTTTCCCCATTAACTAAGAACAAGTACACCAGCTATTCAATAAATGTGTTGTCTGTTCATAGACAGAATTCTGGGACTGGACCAAAAAGCAAATGTGCTGTAAAACCACAGAGATTACCCAAAAGGGGCAAAAGAATCCTGGAGAGCAACAGAATATGGGTGGCAGTTTTCTGTGGATTTGTGAGCTTGTCATCTAATTGCAATCAGAATCATTATTTGTAAAACTTAAGAACGTACCTGAGGCTCTGCAGGTGACCAATGAAGCTGGACGGGATGCTGGAAACAAATCGACGCTCTGTCATGATGCCCGTTTCAATGTTGTGGAACTCCAGACGAGTGTGGTCGCCCACCATTTGGCCTGGAGATGGGGAGGGTGAAGGGGATGGGTTGAAAAGAAAGACAAAAAAACTAAAAGAAAAGAGAACACTGTCTGACACTAACACAAAAGGGCTGATTCAAGGAAAAGATTACATTGGCAGAATTAGATGGATGCAAACTGTCACTAATGGCTACAAATAGAGCCCGACTGAAGTGGATCTGTCTATCTATCTATCTATCCATCTCTATCCATCTCCATCCGTCTATCTATCCATCCATCCATCCATCCACCCATCCACCCATCCACCCACCCACCTACCTACCTACCTACCTACCTACAGTGGATAAAAAAGTCTAGTCACCCCTTTTTAAATGCAAAAATTTTGTGATGTAAACAAATGACACGAAGATAAATCCTGTCAGAACATTTTCCACTCTTAATGTGACATATAATGTGAACAATTCAGTTGAAAAAAACAACTGAAATCTTCAAGGCGGAAAAATAAAAAAATAAAAAACTTACAATAACCTGGTTGCATAAGTGTGACCACCCTTAACCTAATAATTTTTTGAAGCACCTTTTGATTTTATTACAGCACTCAGTCTTTTGGGGTAGGAGTCTATTAGCATGGCACATCTTGACTTGGCAATATTTTGCCCACTCTTCTTTGCAAAATGGCTCTAAATCAGGTTCTGAGGGCATCTCCTGTGCACAGCCCTCTTCATATCACCCAACAGGTGTTCAATTGGAATCAGGTCTGGGGTCTGGCTGGGCCATTCCAAAAGATGAATCTTCTTCTAGTGAAGCCATGTTTTTGTTGATTTGGATGTGTGCTTTTGGTCGTTGTCATGCTTATAGGTGAAATTCCTCTTCATCTTCAGCTTGAAGGCAAAACTGACTGGTATTTTTTAACTGTTCATAATTCCCTCCACCTTGACTAAGGCCCCTGTTCCAGCTGAAGTTAAACAGCCCCAAAGCATGATGCTGCCACCACCATGCTTCACTGTGGGCATGGTGTTCTTTGGGAGATGTGCAGAGTTGTTTTGCTCCAAACATTTGATTGGTTAATTTTGATTACAGCCACATCCCCAGTTATAAGTGTGGTTGCACACTTATGCAACCACATTATTTTAGTTTTTTTGTCTTATTTTTCCCCCTAAAATATTTCAGTTGGTTTTTCAATTGAATTGTTCACATTATAGGTCACATTATAGATGGAAAAAGTTCAGACAGGATTTATCCTTGTCTCATTTGTTTACATCACAAAAACCTTGCATTTTTAACAGGGGTGTGTAGACTTTTTATATCCACTGTATCTATTGTTTGATTTGTATTTGTGCATGTAAAAAATATCTACAGATTCAGAAGATGTTGTTGGCTTGGTATTCTATAGTATAACCATACACATTTCATAAATATGAACAGAAATAACAACTGAATATATATTAATTAATTAAATTTAATAAAAAACATAATTGGAAACTAAAGGTAAACATAAGGGGACATCTTTTGTGCTTATTCTTTGAAGAAAGTTTTCATATTGGCAAACGTATCTGTGAAGATTCTCAGCCATCCTCATCATGGTAACTTCAGGAGTCAACAAGTGTACGTATGTAACTAGACTTTCTTGCCTGGTTTCCAATTTACACTTGCACAACTCCTGAAGATACTGATATGTCTGTGAAAGGCTCATATCAGCTGACCTTTATGGACGAATTCACAAATCGCCCGGGCTCTAGTTACATGTCTACATGTGTTTTCTTTGTAGCAGTTACATACTAATACTGGAAGTCTCTATGGCAACACACCACAGTATGATGCAATACCTCTTTGAAAGAAAAAAAAAGTACATTTCGTCAAGCACAATCCGAGTTGATGTAGTTAAGTACCTTCTGCTACATCATCGTCAACCGTTAGTTTGTAGGTTTTGCCGCGACGCACCACACGCACTGTATGCCATTCATTATCATTGAGCTTTTGCCCGGCAAACAGGTTCTCCGGTCCCTTGCCTGAGAACAATGTTCAATCACAGAGTTAAAGACACAGGACATGAGGCTAAAACCAAACCTTTGTTTCCTCACCAGTCAGCCTGGAATCTATGGCAGAATTTAAACGACGAGCTTTTAAGATTTGAAAACTAGTTTTCTAACTAGATCTTACGCCTTCAGGAAACAGAGGTATGGTTTAGTCAGTGAAATATACAGTTAAAATAAACACATTACTTGACACCCGTGACATAAAGTCATTCTCTTAAAATTAACCTGACCACTACACATGGCTTGAAAGGAAAGGTATCGAAAATTGTATTTACTTATAAAAGACTTTATTTTACACATAGTTTGAAAGGAAAGGTATCGAAAATTGTATTTACTTATGAAAGACTTTATTTTAAAGTTACTTTCCGTCCTTACATCTTTTTTTCTCGGTGTATTAAATGTAGCCACTCGGACACATGCTAAATTTTTTTAATCGTTAAGACTTAGCCTTTCCCAAATGTTTTTGATCTATTATCTAAAGTTACCTTAAATAGGAAATACAGAAATGTGTAGATTGTTTAAAAAGCCGTGAGGTGAGATACTAGCTCCTAAATAACCATTTTTCAGTGTTTCAAAATTCTGAATGATTTGGAAATACTTCTCACTAATTTCATTTGTAATGTTTCCTAATGAGAAGTTCAGTTGGCAGGATGACATTAAACAATGTCTTTCAAATCCTTTACAAATAACCATTTAAAGAAACGATATGAACGTTTCTGGTGTTGGATTTGTTGCCATTGGGGCTAATTATACAGCTAGTTTTTGCCTCTTACACAAAATATTTTACAAATCTGATTGTATTGTCTGTCAAATATCGGCATTAATAAATGCAGAATCTGTAATGTTTCAAATGTGAGTCTTTCCAATTGTCTTTCACTTGTCGCTGAAATGAATCCCTAAAAAAGGATCCTTTTCTTTTCTTTGACTGTAGGCACTACACAGCAACAGGGACATTTAGATAAGTGTTGTGCACATTTCTGCACAGATGGAACAGCATTGTTGACTGAAATCTCCTGAGATTTTCCCTTCAAAGCTCAAATGTAACTACATTAGAATTGTAAGTTTATCCAATTGAGATGTTGGTGTTACTTTGTTTTCCCTACATGTACTGCGTCATACATAAGAATCCTTGTCATTTCTGTGTATGAGAGTTCATATTATGAACTAAACTGTGCATCCCTTGATCTCTTCTACTCCGGATCCACAAGGTTGTATTGATTGTACGTCAATTTCTAGTGGTAAAATTAACTAAATTACTTTTATATATCAACTGACAATTTCCGCATCTTGATCTGTAATTACTGATTATTCATTATTTTAAATTAAAATAACTGATGTAAAAGCAAATATCTAAAAAGCATTACTAAGTATTAATGGCAGCATTCTGGTGCACAACTAAGATACTATAAATAATGTAAGTTTGTTCAAGCAGCAGAATCACTGGTAGTTGTAAATATAACTAAACTGAATCATCATATCTAAACTCATGTAGATTGTAACCTGATGTGAATTTATCTGACAGAGTCATGTTTAAGTTTGAAGATAGAAAGTCCTCTCGGATGTAAGCAATGTTCCCTTTAAAGGTTCAGTGTGTAGAATGTAGTGACATCTAGTGTTGAAGTGTCAGGTTGCAGCTGAATACCCCTGACCTAACCCTCCCCTTCCGAACATGAAAGACAATCTGTGGTAACCTTCAGTTGAAAAAAATACTGAAAAGGTGTTAAGTATGTCCAGTTTAGGCAACTGTAAAAAACATGGTGGGCTCCGTAGAGAGGACCCGTTGATGTAAATATAACGTATTTACATATAAAGGGCCATTCGAGGGTAAAGAAAACAACAATTTGTACAATTTAGATGAAACTCACTATTGAAAGCATTACTACTAAATCTTACACACTGGACCTTTTAGGAGTAAAAAAAAGTTTTTGGTCTGAGAATATGGATGCACATATCTGGTGTACACCATCACTTAATCATCCAATGTTTTATCTCTTAAACAATTCGGTTTACCTTGGGTTTCTACACTGCATGACATTTCTGCATGTATGATGTCTTACTGCATAAGACATATAAAGTACACTGATAATTTATAATTTATATTAATTATAATTTTTTTATACCCGATATTAGTAGGTAGAAGGATTTAATTATTCAATACACTATTAAAATAGATACTGGAACCATATGTATTAGAATAGAAAAGACAGACAATGCCATTTTCTCTCTAAATATCATTGAATTAAACAATTTGCAAAACCGTTTCTCAGATTTTAATCACTTAATGTTAACTAGTATAAACACAATGGATTTCCTGCTAGCGAAATTAAATATATAGTGTATTTTGTTACTATACAGTGCATAATTATGTGAGCATGGCTCGTTTTTTCTTAAGAGTAAATAGTAAATTGGACATCAGAACTATTGGGAGTAAATAAAGTGTCTGATTTTAAAAGAAAGATGTCAAGATTATTAGAGAATTAATTATTAGAGTAAGTCAACATTCCTTCCATTTGACTGAGGCGTTTTCTGCTAAAGGTACTCAAACCAACTCATACTCATCCTCCACACGATAGGCTTAAGAGAAGGTAGAGAGTGATGACTCACATTTCAAGAAAAAAAAAAAGAAACAAAAAAACACATATTTCCTTTGTAAAAATCATCAACAGATCATAAACATAGAAATCAAAATGAAACTTGAGTGTTAACTTACTGGAGTTACAGTTTATCCTGATACAGTCTAGATGGGGAAGAATAAATGACAGATGAAATTGCATCCTTCAAGGTTACTGCTGCAGACATCCAAAAACAAAAAGTCCACCCTTCCGGGGACGTACACATGCAGAAAGGTGGCCATTTTATTCTTTTGATACGTATATTTAAATCAATGCCATATTCTTATGAAATAGATTGTAAATATTAATCTTTTTCCAAAACAAGCATTTAATAGTGCATACAATAATTGCTGGATTTGTCATAGAATTGTGCTAGAAGCGTTTTTAGAGCTTGAACCAGACTTCAAATGTACGAATTGTTTAGGCACAGTATTTACACTAAAATGGCCACTTGTAGTACCAGCTACATGAATTTTCCAACCCAGCACTGCCTGTTGGAATTAGTTTTGAAATATTCCAATTAGAAAAGTCTAAGTCACTGGCTCGAAAGCCTCTGCACCAACAAGGTGAGAGCCGCAATTGTTTTTAAAGCCATGGATCTTTTAGTAGCAAATCCAAATCACATTAGTAAATCGTTCAGCAACTATTTGAATTGGTAAGACAATAGTGTGACCATGACATATTTGGGCCAGAATAACAGCTGTATGTTGCTATAATGACAGTGAGGGTTGGTCGCCATGTGGCTGGTGGTTTCATGTGTCGTCAACCGCAACAGAAAAGTGGGAGCAAACAGCCACGATCCAATCAGCACCAGCACCATGCAGAGGCACAGGAACCCCAACCACTGCATCTGGAGTACTATGCTATGCTAACAAGTGTAACCCTATGGATGCATCAGAGGCTAAATCTGTTTTTACACATTTAGGACATCACACAGATTAACCTGGGCTAAGAAACTAAAAAGGCACAGACCAATTTGAGCTGCAAACACTTTGAATTAATTTAGGGTATGATTTACATGAATTAATATAGTCAGATTATAATTTATCTAGACATGTTTTGGCAAACAAGCTTTAATGTCTGCTTACATCGGTATTATTCTTACATTTTGTGATATTTATTGGATATACTTTTTACACAAAATATAAAGTAACTACATTTTCATTGTATTATTCTTTACATATTATGACTGGAAGTATTTGGGGTCACAGCCAGCTGTAGGTTTTGCTGGGCTCTGTTCTCGGGCTGTTCACCTGACGGGCCGCAGGCTTAAGGCCTTTGAAGGGGTGAATACCATCTTTTGACAAAGCATGATGGAAAATGAAGTTCGCAGGGGGAAAACGTAAAAACATAACACTGAAAAAAAAAAGCATAGACTTTCATAATAGACACCATTGCCAGCAAATAAAACAACCACCCAGAAAAAACAGGAGGATGAAAGAGAAATTACTTCATGTCAGACTGAAGAATGAGGTTAGTGAGAAAGACAAGAATGATTTCTCCAAATGTCCTGTAGAATGATGGACTGAAGACCAGAGGGCATACTTGGTGGAGGTCACCTCTTAGAAAGTCTCAGCACACTTTGTTCTTTAAAAATACTTGATTAGAGATTCGACTTTAAAGCCCATTATCTCTACATCACAACATGTATTCTGATTACTGTGCTGTGACTGTCTCAAAAGTTCTGTAAATAAGAACATGGATATGACTATGGTTTGTCTTTTTCAAAGATGGGCCATACTTGTTAACCACTGAAATAATATAAGTTATGATGGTATAGCCCAAGCTGTTGTCCAGTATATAGTTGTATTCAGGAAGCAGTCCGTGGTTATCTGTGAGCACAA
This sequence comes from Platichthys flesus, assembly GCF_949316205.1. NCBI lineage: Eukaryota > Metazoa > Chordata > Actinopteri > Pleuronectiformes > Pleuronectidae > Platichthys > Platichthys flesus. The sequence continues at coordinate 23,639,170 of NC_084954.1, forward strand.
AACGCATTAACACCCATGCAAAAGATAAAAACTCTCTTATCAATGTTCTACTGCTGGTAGGAACCTTTAAGGGAACATAGGGATGAATAAGTGACGAAAAGATGAGATAGAAGATAGGCAGACAGAGAGTGAGAGGAGTGAAAGGAAAGAGAGGTCACTGCTCAACAGTAGACCATCTCATGGTGAAGGATGTGGGTGTGGTAGCAGATGGTTTGGGAGGGGTGGGGGTCATACGATACCTAGGTTGACCGTGAGTTTGACGCGACCCCCATCCAACTCCAGCCTGAGTGTGTCGGCGGAGTCTTGGGAGTTGGTGGCCATGAGAAGGCCATAGGCTCGCTGGGAACGAAAACGCATGGAGACGTCCTCCGCCTCGGTGTGCATGATAGTTGGCATCACCACCTTCATGTACATGCTGCCATCATAGGAGAGGATGGAAGCCTCTGTGGAAGAAATTCAGGTGCATAGAGAGATGTTAGCCATATTTCAAGTAAGGTTAAAGTCATTCCCTGTGACAACATGATACTTTGTGCCAATATTCAATCAGTCATGCCAGCGGTCTCAAGGCTTTGGTGCTCCTCCACTGGACAAAAAGAATAAACAACTTAGAAATAGATATTCTAATGATATCAATATTTATTTCATTGATAAAGGAAAATTATGTGAAAAGCCACGTCCTTTCTGGCAGTTCGGGTTACGATCAAGGTGAAAATAACTCATTCAGAGTTGTTGCATGTCATCGAAGAGAAATTTCATCGTCCAACAAGCAGCTGTCACAAAATCACATTATGACAGAGACAATGTTATTCAGGCAAGTTTTCTGGTTCGTGAGCTAATGGCTAAGAAGCTGAAACCTAATTCAGAGAGGAAATTTGTGAAGGAGCCTTGTTGTTGCTATGGAGGTCCTAGAACCAGAGAAAAGTAAAATATTTCCAAAGTGTCCGTTTGTCTAAAAGGACCATCACAGAGAAATGACGGATACTAGTCTTAGCTAAAAACAGTGGCAGGTCAATGTTACAGGTACCCTGAAGGTATCATGGAGCAGTGTACTTATATCAGTGGATAAAGGTTTTGTTTGTCTCAAGCTTGTGCATAAGGACTGATCAACAGGTGGTGGTAACAGGTAGCAACATACCAACAATAGCAAGTGGGAAGAAGCTTATGAAGGGACATGAAGGCTAAACACCAGTGATTTAAACCAGGACAGCAAGAAGTTGATTCAAAAGAGGCAACTTGGTGTGTAACACTCACTGTGAACATCATTTGCTTTGCTTACAAAACCTTGTCTCGGTATATATAAATATAAATATAAATATATATAATAATAATAATATATTATTATATACAATGACAGGGTTTCACATGTCACACATGCTCGCCCTGCCTCCTGGCTAAAGCTCAGAAGATTCTTCCAGAGTCTGCATGCCAGACTGAAGGGCTGTGCAAGTCCTTGTCACGGTAGTACAGCACAGGAAGGATGAAGGACACTAGTCCAAAAAGCCTTGAAGCTCGACCAATTTAGGTATAAATTTATTCTTTACATTTATATTCTCAATATCACCATTGTCAACCATGAGTTGATCACTGAGTAATTGGGAGCTAAGACACTGATAGATAATATAGCACCCACCAAGGGAAATCATATTGAATGTGACCTTTCTGGATAAATTTACATGGAAGATAATAAAAAAAAAAGAAGAATAACCAATTCAAGCCACTATGTGTCACTCAGCTGAGCCAAACCTGTGTCGTTCCTCTATTTGCCCTATTTGATTGCCTCAAACTGTCCGTGGTACTACTAGCCACACAGTGGATACACACAGTGACACCTCAGAGCCAAATGCTTGACCTAAACAGCCCCAGAACAAATTGGTATAGCAACTGTTAACAACCGTACCCTTGTCCTGGAATGTCAGCTTTATGGCAGTAGACCCCGGAAAGTTGTTTTTTGATTATTTTGTTGCTTCAATTCTTTTAATTGTTTTGCTGTTGTCAAGGTCAGTGTTCTGTTTTTGTGACGCTGCTACATTGGAATCCAGCAGACTGGTGTTCTCCTGAGATCCACCTTGGCCGTCTGAGGTGTTACAGAGCTCACAGTGGTCACAAATGGCAACTGTGACCATGACAATACAGATTGTACGTGTTATCTGACCAATTACCTCACCCTCTGTGGATAAAACAACAACAGTCACAGCCAACGCCACCCCTAACCCTAACAATAATTAATCCAATAGATATTACTGTCACTTGGGCTTGTTGCAGTTAGCCATGTTGATTCCATGTCTTTCAGTGTGTAGACTCATGAAAACAAGCCTCTTTTCTCCCTTATTCCATCTCCCATCTCCACTGGTAGCATTTTGTTTGTTCCAAGAACTTTGGGCTTTTTGAATTTTCAAGTGAAATGAGAACACAGCTTAAAACTGGATCTGCTGCTATTTTAAGACTTTAGTCCTCACCAGCAGAGAACAGGAAGTAGAACGAGGCGGCGAAAAACCTGAATGTTTTTAGGCAACTTTAAGCCCTCTTTTTCTTTAATGAAAGCTCACAGCCAGGATCCAACAGAATCAGCAGCTAGACACCACAGGCTGGTGTTTTTATTGCTGTTATTTCCCTGTTACTGCCCACTCTCTGTTCCACTTCATCTTACATTCATCCAAGCAGTGCTGGTTGCTGTTTTCCTGCACTCAACTGGTATCAATCTGAGGCTATTATTTGTCCTGTCACATTAACCTAATATGATAAATGAACCAATAATATGCTGAGACATTACGTGTCCTCTAAACGTCCTTTGTTCAGTTTTGCTGCATGACGAGAAGGATGAAGTTTTATCAAGTGCCCAGAGGGTGGAGACACAGTCTGTCTGTCTGCCTGGAAATTCTGCAGCAAGCAAAGCAGGGGGAAGAATACAGGAGGTGAGGAAGAAGAAATGATGGATGGAACCCAGAGTAGGAAAACATAAAAACAAGCTATCACTTGACTAGTGATGAGCCTAATAATTGACATATTGAAAATTGAGGTTTTGAGAAACAAGATATCTGAGAAAGACAGGGAAAAATGGAGAGAAAATAAAATTGCCAGTAGATGGACTTCAAGGACATAAATGTGCAGAATAGGGTGAAGATTAAACTTTACCCGGGAGTGATATAGTTTAACTTCACACGTCTGGAGCTTGCATTTAGAATAACAGCTTAAATAGTTTTGTTATGAGCAAATTTAAGGGTGCTATAAACTGTCATGTATAGTGCATTCATTAAAACTATAACATTACATTTGCCTGTTAATAATTTTATGACCTTAATGTGTAATCTAACATGTAGTTAGGGAAAGATACGCAACTAAAACCAGATGTTTCTATTCCTTTCTGTTCGTTTTTTCAAACATATAGTGACAGATGTGTAATGTCTGTGCTATATTTTTTCTTACTGTCACAACTTTGGCACCACACTAGGGGTTGAGTGAAAATTGGAACTTTGATGAGCTCAGAAACCTGACAGGCTCAGTAGGGTCTGCTGTACAGTTGTAACTCATTTTCTTGACAGACAGGCCCAGAATAATCAAACACACACACAGAAATGCACAGATCTAAAATGCATCCCTGCATATGGATATCTACACATATTTACACACTGACTGCGGACTGTAGTGAGGATTCTCAGGCCTGCAGACAGTTCCACAGCAGGAAACATAGCCCATATTCACAAATCACAATTTGTCTCATAGGGCTTTAACAAGGTGTGCAGCTGCTAATTGTTGCATTGCCCGATATTTCTTTAAGATATTTTGCTAAACACAAACTGTAAAGGATATTTAACTTAAGACAGCTTTCATACGTATAAAGGTAAATTATTGAATAATATTACAGTTATTATTTGTAGGCCTTTTACTTAACTGTACTATCAGGGTATCACTTACATTGTGGATATACAGTTTGTGTAAGTACAGAAGAATGATGACCGTGTGATACTACAGTACTGTAGTGCTTTGGCTTGTATATAATTTTGTCTTAATGCTGTGTTTTTTTGCTCATGCAAAATAAAAAGGAATACGTATCTTTTGGTCTTAACTGGTTATAAATTTACCTCCAAACCTTCATATGAACAATGAGGTGATGATAAATATCACTCTGCTCTCTGTTCACCTGTTTGTTCACATGTACATGTGCCCGGGTTCATCCTCAACTGCACATGAAATTAATGGCCATGTTTGGACACACAGCCATCTGGGAGTGATGTCTGTTTGACAAGGTGTCAGATGATGGCCCGGTGTAATATATACCATTTAATTCTCATTACAGCTCTGAGCCGAGCTGTCAGATTAACTCTGACATGTCATATTTCTTGGTTGTTATTTTGGGTGTATGTGTGTGTTTGTGCGTGTGTCTGTAATGACGTGCATGTGCAATGTCCCTATAGAGTGTGACCAATGGTTTTTACACTTTTAACTGACTGACCTTGCCCAGCGAAACCCAATGACCATTTAATGCATGTGGGTTGTACAGAGGGTTAGCTATATGAGGAAACTGTTGTCATAAAACCTTTGCTGCTTGGTCCTTAAGAACCAAAAACCAAATGAGTCTCATTATTGTTGGGAGGAAACAATTTCACTGAAGGGATTCCAGAGATCTGACAAAAATTTGCATGATAAAACAAGACTTCAGAAGAAAAACAAACATGGAGGAATTGATGTTGTCAGCCTGCTACACTTGCATGTGTTCTGTTTTGCAGTGAAAAACAAAAAAGAGAATGAAAGGTTGGAATAAGATTATGTATCGGGAGCTAGAGGTGAGCTGGAAATATATGTGGTATCTTGTCGTAGCTGTACAAGTACGCAACATAGGTAACACTTCCCGGTCAGCTTGCTCTTCGTGGCAATTGTGCGTATGCTTAGTATTTCGTTGGAGCACATTTTTGTAAATATCAAACATGTTTGATATTTACAGTTTGAGATCATGAAGGCTCTGACAGAATCAGTAGCATTAAGTTTACTTTGTAAATCCCTCACACTTTCGGATTATTAGCGCAGATAATCGGCTCCAACTGGTTTATAATCAGTTCCTAACCCATAGTCGAATCGGGTCTAATCGGGTCTTAAATCTGCCCGATTACCCTCAAGTTTGCATCATCCTTTAAGCAAACATAAAAAATAGCTGCAGGGATTTTGATATCCTACATAGTGCATATTGTTTCCCACAATGCTTTGTTAAAATACTGTACAACTAAATGCATTTCTTCTAGATATAAAATAAACATTCAAAGTGAACAGTCAGATGTAGCCCAGTCTTGTCAGAATATTGTTGCTTGTCATGATCCTGCAAAAATGACGTAATTACAGACGCAGTGAAAATGAGCCGAGAAGTGTCCGAAATCTACTTTTTATTTTGCTGAGGAGTTTGCTTTATAATCCTCTACATAGGAGACCCTGTATAGCTAAGTAGGGCTTGTGAATGAGTGGGTAATTTCATCTGCTCTAGTTTTGATTTGTTATAAATTCAAACTCAACACCTCCTCCATGATTACCTTTTGTCTCACAAAAAAAAACTCATCATTGTGTACAATTCACAGCACTGATTGGATCAGTACAGTGACAGAGATATGTTGCATTTATCACTCTGATGCTGGGTTAATTTATTTCCTTAATTAGCTCTATTTTGCTGTTTTCGTACTTGGTGTGAAGCTTCTGTCGGTCATACTCAACACTTCCTGCACAGATGTTTCAGATTAAAAGACCTTCGCGGTTCTGAGGGCATGATTTTCTGTCAAAAAAATAAACCAAAGATGACATGAATTCGCTCTGATATTCATCGTTTTTCATCCAGCCTATATTAACATATGTAGTTCTTCATATGTTGGTGTTCATAAATCACACAGAACCATACTTTGGAACCTTTTACAGACTGAAATACATGATCAGATCAGAATAGCATAATCTTTTAGCGTCACATTCATAGCCACCCAGCTGAATCCCCAAGCTCAGGTGTATAAACCTACTCATTTACAAGCACCTGCAAACTCTTCTCTTACTGGTAATTTCATGGTTCTGTTACATGCAGCATCTATTTCACTTCTGTCCGTCCTTGGAAAGGGATCCCTCACATGTGGCTCTCTCTGAGGTTCCTACGTTGTTCTTGGTGGTTTTTCCTTAATCATGTCGAGGTTTAAGGCCAGAGGATGTTGCATCTTGATGTTGTTTTGTATATATTTCTACATACAATTTGATGAATTAATTGATGGTGGAACCAGTTTTCAAGGTCAACCGGAGTCCAATGTTTCAGAGTCTACCTCACTGTCTCTATCAATCTGTCGCTTGATAAAACATGCAACATACTTAAATGTTACACTACATTATCCACCAAGCCTTGTTTCAGCCTTGTTTTTCTCAAGACCCTTTGATCTACTGTGCCTGTAATTGAACCACATTTGCACATCACTTTGCATAAAAGCTTCTGCCATATGAATAAATGTCAAAGTCTGTAGTTCAACAGCGGCAGTCAGTCCACTAGAAATTGCAATTCAAATAACAAACTAAAGGTAAGGGAGACTTATACCACACAGGAAAAATAAAGGACTCAACTGAAAATTGTTATTTGTTGTCACGACACGTCCTTGACCTCGATCTATGGTATCGTTAGGATTCCTACCTGTAAAGATTTCTCAACAACTCTGTTCTTTGAGCCAAAGATGTGTAGCATTTATAAGAAATCCCTAATCTTCTGTATAAACTAATGTTAATTAGACCAAAATGTGCCTCTGCCCAAGAGTAAGAGCTGTGATGTATTTTATACATAATAAGTCTAGTGGATGATATAATGTTTTTATATGGATACTGTTAAAGGAATGACCTAAATATATCACAATAGAGCGATGTTCTTACATGAATATCTATTAGAGGTGATAGTGTTAATAAAAAAGACATAATGAAATCTTCAGCTCGTGGTAATCATATTGCAATATTTCAATAAAATGTCCCTTGCAAAATGATTTAAGGTGAAATATCAGATTGATCCACTGATGCCCCATAACTTTTCTTTTCAAGAATTAAATGAGATTCAGGGGAAATAATTATCCAGCAGCCCACTGGATGAAGTAAGAAAAAAACCTGCTATAGGTAGAGAGATATGATCGGAAAGCAGTTATTTGATATGCTAAAAAGCAGTAGGACCAATTTGTGTGGGCTGGGGATGTGTTAATTAGTTTTCAACTCTGACCAGTCTTTATTAAAGTCTGGATGCTGTGGCAGAAAAGGGACGTATAAGGATACTCGTGAGCTTTAAAAACCACTGTGGCGTCCTTTGGCCAAAACCAATACAGTCCTAATACTGATGCTGTCAAGACAATAACCAATATTGATTATGAAATATAGTATTAAACATCAGTTTTGAGATGTAACAGTCAGATGCATTCTTTAAGTTGTTTTATTGTCATGTAAACTGTCTGCTTGTCTGGTCCTTGACCATAGTGAATATGCAATTAAGCGAATGATGGGTAGAAGGACATGCGTCAACTGTGAGTGAAGATTCGGCACCAGTCTTGAAATCTTTTTATATATACAGTAGTATTAAAAACATCATGGATAAACTATTATTACTAAGTAATTAAAAAAACACTGTTAATCATTAAAAGCACAGCTTTTGCCCTTTGACACACATCACTTTGGTAGACATATGGAATTGTTCCGATGCAACAGAACTGCCAGAGATTTTATTATTGAAATCTTAGTTAGTTGTGGTTCTGTCACAGACTACATTATATTGAAATGTCTTTTTGATTTTTTTTGCCCCTAGTGTGAGTTAATGGGGTCAGCATCAATACAAAAACCTCTAAGTATAATTAAGTTCAGTTCACCACTAATGCATAGCTGAACATCATAATCTTTTTTAAAAGGTCAAATTAACCACAGAGCAGCCGTATTGTTCTGCACTCGATTTTGTGTATATGGAACTAAGTAAAACAATGCTGCTGTGTATTCTAAATCGTGCATTACAAACTCACTGTAATGTGACTAAGACATATTTTTATTTGACTTTTGTAAAATAAACTATCACTTTATATCACTTTTTATAAACTATAAATTCAATAGAGAAAATGCTTCATGCAGTTTTGAGCAAATACTCCGGCCACTTTTAAGTAAGAGCAAATAAATGAATCATTACAACAAACTGCAACTGAGTACAACAAACTGATTCAGACTTTTGTTATAGAGTTGCACCAGCATGTTGTCAAGGATCCAGGGGTTGGATGGGGGAATTCAGGCGGTCTGCAGGTTGGATTGTTTGTGGCTGCCAGCAACTTTAGCACTTCTGTATCATTATTGTCATCATCAGGGACAAGGCAGTGCTTTGTTCAGCTGTCTTATAAACTGTTTGTTGCTGTTTGAGTGTTCATGTTCATACACAGTGCATTGCCAACTGCAGTACCATACTGAGTACTTTTTAAACCTTTAACAACTTGGCAATTTTCATTTAACTTAGTGTAACTTGGCAGCCTGACTGTCGAGACAAATAAGCTGACTACTGGGAACTTTACTGGTTGGTTCTCCCACACGAGTATTGGCGCTTCACTTACATTCAGTTTAAAAGACACTGGGCACTAAATGTTATGAGTCATATGATCTTGTTTAAGTTAAAAAGCCATGCACACTGCCTTCCAAACTAAATAAGAAGTCAGAGGCCCAGGGTCCATTGAATTAAAGTTTACCTTAGGAGGTTTTCAGAGATTAAAACCATGGACTTGCAGTAACTCTGGGTTATAGATTCAACTTGTCTTCAGTTGTCATCAGAATGAGTAAATTCATGGCTCACATTGAAAGCACCTTACATATGAAGACAGATGCGTTTCTGTTTGATTGGCGCTCAGTGGCTGCCTCATCTCTTTCCACTTGACTACTCTTAAAGTTTCAACGCTCAAGACTGGGCTCAATTTTTGATTTGAGAAATACCAACACTGGCACTTTCAATGGTCTCAATGAGAAAACTACATGACACAACAATTTATGTTGTGTCATAAATAGAGGGACGGACAAGTCCCTCTGTCTAAGATCATTTTGTCTGTATTTGTGCATGTTTTCTAAAAGCTACGGAAGAGACGAATGAAAAAGAGCGGTACCATTTGATATCATGGGTTGAAGTGCAGCTAACAGTTGAAAGAAGAGACTTTGCGTGTTGTTAGGAAACAACTTACCTTTGGCACGAGGACAAACAACCACTTATACCTTTTCTAAAAACGTACACATCACATCGCTGTTGTCAGACGCTGTCGATACTGCGCTACCCTCTAGTTGATGAAATGCTTAACAACTATGTCTACAGTACATCGCAAAATGCATGGAAGTGTGTGAAGAGTCACGGTTACATCTTTGGAAAGTGAAGTATCATGTTACATGTTTTTTACATGCTGTTGTTGTTGACTTTTTAATGTTAACTTGTTGTTCTCTTGACAATGGATAGGAGCATTTTTTGTGCTTAATTATTATAACTTTTGTGCTTAATTATTATCAAAAATAATAAACAATAAATGTTCTTAAAATATTATTGCAGTTAACTTCTTTTGATTTGGCTGTCAGTTGCTGACTACACAAATTGATATACCTTATATTCAAATATATATTACATTGAATTATAATGCTAGTTAGACGTCTGAGACCTTAGCTGGAGGAAATGTTCTCTGTCCGGGTCTCTCCGAATCAGTGATTAACAAAACACACCCAAATAGATCTTTTTTCATTATTGGTGACGTTGGTCATGTGGATTTGGTTACTTAGCAACATAAGATACATTTACATGAGATGTGTGTTTTTTTTTGTAGGTCTATAATTTGCTATAAGGTCAATGAGTAAAAGGATTTGTGAAGCTCTTTGTTCTTTGAAGCATTCTAGCTTTGGACATATATATATTCCATAATAATCAATGTGAGACATTAATAGATATTTACTTCATATGAGATTTATGTGTTTCAGGTTTATCATGCATATAAGCATGAATTAGAAATTGTTTTCAAGGTTAATCACTGTGAGATGAGCAGTAAACACCCAGCCTTCAGTTATATGAAGAAAGAGGTGAGATAATATATTGTCACTAAATCTAAAATGTTCTGTTTACATGTCAAAACTCTTTAGTGTATCACTTATTTTCTATTCATACTTGTAACCTGTTTTATATAATGAACGTGCTGGTCTGGCCCACTATACGAAACAGTCATGACCAGTCACTCAAGAACTAACTCAAAATGTTATTTGACATGCTCCCTTGGTTGTTTAGTTTTGTCTTATTGAGCATTTGTCACAGAAAACTAATCTGCAGGTATGCTCGAGCCAAGTTCTAGTCCTGGCTGTTGGCCACAAGAGTAATTGTTGAGCAGACTCTTTTTTCTTATTGACCTATTTTTTCTCTTCCAAATAAACAAGCCCACCTGGTTTGTTTACAGCCTGACTCTTCATGCTGCTTACCAAGCTACATTTCCATCAGTGATGTCATCCACATTGTGCTCAGCAATCAACTTGCCCATTTAAGTGGAATACCACACCTACTTGCAATCTCACAGGAAATGACATTGTCCCATGTGAATCCAACTAAAAGGTCAAAACCCACAACTCAAACCAGATAAAACAACTGACACAAACAGCTAAATTTAGCTGTTAAGATAGAAGCTGTGTTCATTTTCAGGGGCTCCTTCTCCATTTGTATGTGTTAACGAACAGATCTGTTGCAAAGGGCATGGTAGACAACTGTTCCTTGTATCTCTCTCCTCTCTCTTTCCTTCTCCTCCTCCTGCCCCCTATATATCTGTCTTCCCTTCCATCTTTTCCATCCATCTCTCCTCTCTTCCTCATTTTCCTCTGCTCCCCCAACCGGTCGAGGCAGATGACGAGCCGATGAGTCCAGTGTTTTCTCTTCCCAGACGCCAAAGTATTAGTCATTGTGGGATCTGTTTTAGTTTTTAAGATCTTGACCTTTGATTTAATGTGCCTTAAGGTACATTATGATTTGGCAGTATACAAATAAAATCGAATAGAAATGAAAAAATTGAAGGCAACCAAATATGGTTGAGGGAGGAGGACTATGCCTTTGTCAATCTGGAAGACAACAATACTATGTTCTGAAAAACCCTCTCTTAGCATCACATAATCTACAGCATGCCAGCTGTTTATATGTTTCTACCTTTTGTGTTGCACTCACAATGACATGAGTATAAGGTTCAGCCCATTAACCCATCTTCTTTAAAGAAACCTATTCTTTCAGTGGGTCCCAGTTTTCATCTGTCTTCTATTACAGCATTCGATAAAGCCTTTGATCAAGACTTCTTTGATAAAAGTAACAATGACAGGTAAAATCTGCAGCCTAAGGCACCATTGCATCGTCTGAGAAGTGTGTTCTTAAAATGATGTAAGAGAACTTGACATGCAAACATTTACCTCTCTCACAGGTGCGTGACCAGAAGCCAGTCCCAGTGCAGTCACAAATGAATCGGTTCCAGCCTTCCTTGCAGACGCCTCGGTTCTTGCATGGGTAGCTCTCGCACTGCTTGCCTGGCTGCTTGTTGCACGATGGTTTGATGCCAGCACCATTTTGTGCCTCAGCAATTTGACGGATGTCCTTACTTCGACCGTCAATGAAAAGGTCGCGTATACAGCCAACATAGCCATAGTTGAGCATCGCTGTCCAGAGCTCAGTGGGCAGTATGAGGTTGGTGCGATCGTTGGGAAGCCCCCCTAAATACATATCGCCCTCCAGGTCTAGAATCTCACTCTCACCGCTGGCTGTAAATGGGGTCCTTCTGCTGTTTACAGAAATTGTACCTGTGGTAGGTATGGAGGGAGATTAGATTAGTGACATAAGTGCAGGAGGCACTGATGTCAACCGTGGTACAAGATAGAACTGTGATTTCAGGAAGAAAATCATTCTAAAAACATAAAGGGGAAAATTTAACAGTTATGTATCAAGATCAGATCACGAAAAAACATTTGGTGCAATTTTTATAAGACTAGGAACCATTGACTCACATTCCTGCAGAGTCTCTAATCAACCTAACCCCAATCTGCATGTTTTACGACTGTGTGTTTTTTCTATTTCAATAATTGAAAACACTTTTCCATTCATGTGAATTGGAAAAACAGTTTGATTTCATTTAAAAAAAAGTTATTTTCCAAAACAAATCTGTTCCTTAATTATATGGAAAATTCACCGACTTCGCCATCACAACTGACCTGAGCGTCCATCTCGCTGGATGTCCACGTGATACCAGGCCCCATCATTGACCTTTGTCTGGGTGGCCTTCACTTTGATAGTCCCAGAGCCCATGTCCAACAGCAGGTAGAGGCTGCCATCCAGCAGCTCTACAGCAAAGAAATCCACCTGGACAGATGCGAAAGAAATCATGATCAGAGTTTTCCTTTCAGTCACATTAATATCATTACATTTGGCTAAGCCCCAAACACAAATTGTTTATCTCGATGCAGCACGTATATACAATATATTTATGTCAATATTTATTAAAAGTATTCAAATATAAATTGAGGGAGGTCCATTGGAAACATTCTTGGTTTAAATGCTTATAAGTCATAGATGTATGCAACCTGTTATGAAGTGTAATGAGTAAACATTTCTTCACTTCGATTGGCCAAAATGGTATATATGATCTCTGTGATTCTTGGTCTTCCATGTTATCTATAGTTTTTAGGTAAAATGCAACTGGCTTTGCAGTTTGTCTGAAGCACATTTCACCAGTTGTCAAGAGGATTCATAAGTCCTTATGACTAAATATTGGCACAAATGGTTAGGAGGGCATTTTTTTTTTTTTAGCAGAAGGGAAATCAACAATCAATGAAATCTTGATGACCATGGACTGACCTTGGTGTTCTTCTGGCTGCGGGCGGCATCTTTGCGCTCCTGGGGTTTGCCATGGGTGAAAAGGATTAGGCCATTGGGCTCAGTCGTGCGGAAGTCGAAAGATATGGAACCCATCCGCTTGGTGTTCCACTTGGGGAGGCTGATATAGGCCTCGGGAGTCTCAAAAGAAATGGGGTCCAAGGTGGCCACATTCTCACACTTGTAGGACACCTCACCCTGGATTTTCATCTTAGGGTCCACGATTCGAGCCAGGCGGGACAACTCGAGTCGGATGTCATTGTTCTTATATATCACCTGTGTTAGAGAAACGATAGCATTACAATCACACATCTGCTTAGGTGTGTTCAAACATGGATATTGAAACTTGGATTACTCAACCAAATACTTAATGGTAAAATTCCAAGAGTTAACATCAGTTATTGGATTCCAGAGTGGGCAAATCGATTGTGGCAGCCTCTACATGTCTACTAGCTGCTCCCAGCTCATTCACATTCTCTCCCGTAGTGATTCCTCCACACAAATTATAGAAACAGGCCTAAAAGAGATGTGCATCTAGTTCCTTATGACATTAGAGGCTACATGGTCTCATAAAGGCTCGTTCTTTCCCTCCCTGAGGCTAATATAGGTTCTGACAAGTTATACATTGAAAAACGCAAAACACTGATGTGACCAAAGAATAAGCTTCCGCTGAACTTTTGTCAAACATTCATGTGTATGCAGGCTATGCTTTTTGATCCATACCTGACTCCACCCACTCTAAAGTGAGGATAACTTCAGTATCCCCGTCTTCACACACACCTGACCTTTATTCAATTGAAGATCCTGGATCCTGAAATTAAAAATTATGAATATTGCCACATTAGACTGTATTTAAAGATAAAAAGAATGATATCCCCCCAAAAGGGAATCCAAATCATTTTGATCACACCTTGGTAGCTTGCTGCAGAAAAATAAACCCCTCCTTATCTTCTCCCATGTCTGGGATATTTAAGCTTCATGTTTGCATAAGGGGACACATGTCTTTACAGTACACCAATGGTCCTCATCAAAAAGATGAACCACTGTCTGCTTCAAGTGAATGCCAACATAAGAGGAGACTGGGAAGTGATTTTTTGTCACATGAAATGGTCTGCTCTGCCTCACACTGATTAATGACTTGACTAAAGAATGTCTCTCCCTCTCTCTCTCTCTCTCTCTCTCTCTCTCTCTCTCTCTCTCTCTCTCTCTCTCTCTCTCTCTCTCTCTCTCTCTCTCTCATGCACATTTCTACATACATGTCTACATAAAAATTTGATTTAATAAAACATCTTGTCTGGTACATGAGGGGCCACCAACTGTTTCTGAAGATAAAGTACGGCAATACAAATACTGAATAACACTCATTAAGTCCTTAAAATGATGTAAACAGCTTTTGTAATCTGCAATATTCAAATGGTATTATGCTTCTGAGGGTGAATTGTAAAATATTAAAGAACATTATTAGGATTAATTAAACCAGCACATATTATACAGGTAAAATTTAAATTGTTATTCATCATAATTATGATTTTTATATAATGGAAGTAGTTATTGTTTGTGAGGTACAGATCTTTGGCTGAAGAATTTTCATAATCAAACATTATGGCTAGTGCAGATGTTGATAAGTTCAATTCCCTATCGTAAAATGGACATTTCCTTGCTGTTACTGATCTATCCAAATGCATCCTCGGGCTATTGATTGATTAACAAAGTGGTGATTATTTATCTTCTGTTGACTAATTGAGTTGCATTAGCAAAAAATTGTGTGTCCAAAAACATTGTCCATTTACAGAGCAGATTAGAAAATATTTTGGGTTAAACAAATATTTAACATAAGCCTGCTTCTAGTAATGCCCGGATGTCTTTGCAGTCTATTAGGAGTACAACACATAACAAAAAAATTAAAGTAAAAAAACTCAGTGATTCGTAGTGCAGAGTACCAGCCTCCATCTTCATGCTCACACAGTTCACACTGAATTAACCCTACAGCAGGGTTCGAATTATCTTTTTGTCTCTAAGGGGGTCTCTATGTCATAAAAAAGTTGGCACACCACGCACATAGCCTACCAAGGCTAAACAATGAAATAGCCTAGGCGCGAGCAGCGCTTTTGCGCACGGTAGGCTTAAGCCTGAAACATGCTTCTGCGACTGTGTCTGCGTCTTTTCACGCCGCTGTGGCGCAAGACTCGTTTTCATTCATGCTTCCCCAACCGTTGCGCGTCTTACAAAGCAATTCCGTGCCAGAACACTAGGCGGAGTAATGCTTTTTGTCGAAGACGACCTAGAGACGCCTTCTTTCTTCTTCGTCGATTGTTTATTTACATAGCCACTGCGGCTCCTCGTAGCCTTTTTCTGGCGGACAAATCCGCCAGTCAGTGACAGGTTATACAAGTGATCATACTATCGGATCTCTTCTGATCTCTTCTCCTAGCTTAGCACGTAGCTTAGCCTTAACGAGCAGCCCCCAGACTAGTCCCGTGCAGCCGGGAGCCCAGGGCAGATGGGTGACGTTCCAGAAGGGGCATAGTGCTAGACTTAGAAAGCCCACGATTAAAGAGCCACCAGCTCACGTTTCAAATAGATTCTCTCCACTCAGCGAGGCACCCGCTGATAAACAAACTCTGATTATTGGCGACTCGGTTCTGAGAAACGTCAGGTTAGCGACACCAGCGACCATAGTTAATTGTATCCCAGGGGCCAGAGCCGGCGACATCGAATCTAAACTTAAGTTAATGGCTAAAACTAAAAAAGGTAAATGCAATAAAATCGTAATTCACGTCGGCAGCAACGACTCCCGGCTTCGTATGTCGGAGGTCACTAAATTGAATGTTGAGTCGGTGTGTGCTTTTGCTAAAACGATGTCGGACACAGTCGTTTTCTCTGGCCCGCTCCCTAATACAACAGGTGACGACATGTTTAGCCGCATGTTGTCTTTTAACCGCTGGCTGTCGAGGTGGTGTCCTGTAAACGGCGTGGGCTTTATAGATGATTGGCTAACTTTTTTGAGAAAACCTGATCTTGTTAGGAGAGACGGCGTTCATCCCACTTGGGATGGAGCAGCTCTCTTATCTAGGAATATTACTAAATCTATAACATGACAACCCATAGTTGGGACCAGGAAGCAGAGCTGCAGTGCTAAACACTTCTCTGCGCTCCCTCTGGATCAGTCACAAAACCCCATAGAGATTGTGTCTGTTCACCGTCCGATTAAATTATTGAAATTAAACAATAACAGAGCGAGAACTCCACACAAAAATTTAATACAAATTAAAACAACCTCTGAAACAATACAGGAAACCCAGACTTTTAAATGTGGTCTTTTAAACATTAGATCACTGGAAAAAAAGGCTCTTTTAGTTAATGAAATAGTCTCTGATTACAACATAGATTTATTTTCCCTCACTGAGACGTGGCTGTATCCTGATGATTATGTCAGTCTAAATAAATCTACTCCCCCCAGTCATATCAATTCACAGGTTCCTAGAGAAATTGGGCGAGGGGGTGGAGTTGCTGCTATTTTTAACTCCAGTCTATCAATTAATCCTAAACCTAAACTCAGCTACAAGTCATTTGAATGTCTGGTTCTTAGTCTTCCACGCCAATCCAGGAACCACCAACAGCCAATCATATTTGCCGTAGTTTACCGTGCTCCCAGGGCCTATACTGAATTTTTAAAGGAATTCCCTGAGTTTTTATCAAACTTAGTCCTAAAGACCGATAAAATTATTATTGTTGGTGACTTTAATATTCATGTTGATAATAATAAAGATTGCCTAAGCGTAGCATTTATTTCAATACTAGACTCTATTGGTTTCAGTCAGTGTGTGCACAAACCTACTCATTGTGGTAACCACACACTTGACCTTGTATTATCGTACGGTGTCGCAATTGAAAATTTAACAGTACTTCCGTGCAATCCAGTTCTATCAGACCATAATTTAATAACCTTTGATTTTTCAATAACTGAATATATGCCACTAATAAAAAATTCATTTTCTAGATGTCTACCTGATAGTGCTGTAGCTAAATTTAAGGAAATAATCCCAATTACATTTAAACCCGTATTAGCAGTAGATATAAACAACAAATTCTTTAAAACCCTGAGCTCCATTGAGATCGACCACCTCGTCGATAGCTCTGCAGACTCATTACGATTAACATTAGACTCAATAGCGCCTCTAAAAAAGAAAAATGTCAAACATAGTAAATTAGCTCCGTGGTATAATTCCCAGACAAATGAGTTAAAACAATTATCAAGAAAACTAGAAAGGAAGTGGCGCTCCAGCAACAATGTTGAAAACCTCATAGACTGGAAGAATAGTGTTAAAGAATATAAAAAGGCTCTCCACAAAGCAAGAGCCGCCTACTATTCAAAACTAATAGAAGAGAATAAAAACAACCCCAGGTTTCTCTTCAGCACTGTAGCCAGGCTGACAGAGAGTCACACCTCCACAGAACCCAGTATTCCTCGATCCCTAAATAGCAATATCTTTATGACCTTTTTTAATGATAAAATTCAAACTATTAGAAATAAAATCAACCATCTCCTGCCCTCAATTGGCACTAATACCCTCCCAACAACAGAGATCTCAGAAACGGCTGAGAATCCTACCCATTACTTAGACAGCTTCTCTCTGATCACCCGTGATCAGTTTACCAAATTAATCTCAGGTTCTAAACCAACAACCTGTATCTTAGATCCCATTCCTACCAATTTACTTAAAGAATTTCTGCCCCTAATTGATAGTTCGTTACTTAACATTATCAATCTGTCATTATCATCAGGTTATGTACCACAGTCTTTTAAAATAGCTGTCATCAAACCCCTACTCAAAAAAGCCACCCTAGACCCAGAGGTTTTAGCCAATTACAGACCAATATCTAACCTCCCCTTCATTTCTAAAATCTTAGAAAAAGTGGTAGCCAATCAGCTGTGTGAGTTTCTCCAGGAAAATAATATATATGAAGACTTTCAATCAGGGTTTAGAGCCAATCACAGTACAGAGACAGCCTTGGCAAAAGTCACTAATGACCTTTTAATAGCCTCAGATCAGGGACTTGTGTCTGTCCTCGTTCTGTTAGATCTCAGTGCAGCATTCGACACAATTGACCATCAAATTTTATTACAAAGACTAAAACAGTTAATTAACATTAATGGAACCGCCCTTAACTGGTTTAAATCGTATTTTTCTGATCGCTCCCAATTTGTGCAAATTAATGATGAGTCATCTGTGCGCACCAAAGTTAATCATGGTGTTCCACAGGGCTCTGTGCTCGGCCCAATTTTATTCTCATTATATATGCTTCCACTAGGAAACATTATCAGGACACACTCGGTAAATTTCCACTGCTATGCGGATGACACCCAGTTATATTTGTCAATAAAACCTGAACAAAGTAATCAATTAACTAAACTTCGAACATGTCTCAAGGACATAAAAACCTGGATGACCCGCAATTTTCTCTTATTAAACTCAGACAAAACAGAGGTTATAATACTTGGCCCCAAACACCTTAGAGATGCATTATCTAATGATATAGCTGCGCTAGACGGCATTGCCCTTGCTTCCAATGAAACAGTCAGGAACTTGGGAGTGATCTTCGATCCTGATTTATCCTTTAACAGTCACTTAAAACAAATTTCTAGGACCGCTTTTTTCCACTTGCGTAATATTTCAAAAATTAGACCTGTCCTTTCACAAAAAGATGCAGAAAAACTAGTCCACGCCTTTGTTACATCGAGACTGGACTATTGTAATTCATTATTATCAGGCTCCAGCAGGAAGTCGTTAAAGACTCTACAGCTTGTCCAAAATGCCGCAGCACGTGTCCTGACGAGAACAAAGAGAAGAGAGCACATTTCTCCAATATTAGCATCGCTACACTGGCTTCCAGTTAAATCTAGAATAGAATTTAAAATTCTCCTCCTCACCTTCAAGGCCCTTAATAATATAGCGCCTTTATACCTTAAAGAGCTGTTAATACCTTATAAACCCACTAGAGCACTCCGCTCCCAGAATTCAAGCCTACTTGTCGTCCCTAAATTCTCTAAAAGTAGAGTAGGAGCCAGAGCTTTTAGCCATCAAGCCCCTCGGCTGTGGAATAATCTACCACCTTCAGTTCGGGAGGCAGTCACCATCTTTTCGTTTAAAAGTAGGCTCAAAACCTTCCTTTTTGATAAAGCTTATAGTTAGAGCTAATTAGTGCGCCAGAACGTTACTTGTTCTATTTTGTGACACATGACACACGGAGCTTCTCTTTCCAGCTTCTCCATCCCTATCCCCCTTCCCCGGAATCCCTTTGCTTTATCACCCGCAGATCCAGGGCCTCTGTGGCCGCACCATGGATTACGGTTTGTGGATCGCGCACCGGGGGTCGCGGTGTTGGATCCAGTGTGGCGGATTCTGAGTCATGTGGGCTGATCGTGGTGCTGGTGGCGGACCCTGTGTCGCGTTGGCATTGGGCACTGGCGGTGGACCAGGACCGCGGTGGTGGCTTGTGATGGGTCCTCCTGGTGGGCGGCGATGGACGGTGACTGAGGACTGGAGTGGCGTCTGGTCTGGATGGTGGATCGTGGTCTAGATGGTTGCTGAGCATGGACTGTGCTTGCAGCGGGACTGCTTGGCATGTCATGTTGGGGTTGTCCTTCGGGATGTCTACCCTCATCAATGCTGCTAGAGACTTTGATTATTGATGATGTTGTCCTGCACGTGGCATCTATTGCACTTCTGTCCGTCCTGGGAGAGGGATCCCTCACATGTGGCTCTCTCTGAGGTTTCTACATATTTTTACCCTGTTAAAAGGGTTTTTTTGTAGTTTTTCCTTACTCTTGCTGAGTGTTAAGGACAGAGGATGTCACACCCTGTTAAAGCCCTATGAGATGAATTGTAATTTGTGAATATGGGCTATACAAATAAAATTTGATTGATTGATTGATTGATTGATTCTGCCAAGTGCTCTTCTATTTGGTCCATATTCGTTCTTCTAAATCTTCCGTGATTTCTGCCGGTATTATGGGGCATGAAACCGGAAATGCAGCTCCAGAAGGGATGTAGAGCAGACCAATCACAGCCTTGCAGGCTGAGTGAGCTTGCGGAGCTTTGCCGTAAATTTTAGAAAAGGGGGTCGACACCCGTCAGCACGTAAAGCCTGAAACATGCTTCTGCGACTGCGTCTGCGTCTTTTCACGCCGCTGTGGCGCAAGACTCGTTTTCATTCATGCTTCCCCAACCGTTGCGCGTCTTACAAAGCAATTCCGCGCCAGAACACTAGGCGGAGTAATGCTTTTTTGCCTGAAACATGCTTCTGCGTTTTCACGGGCCTGTAAGCGCAAGAGCCCTTCCGGGTCCCTTACGTGCTTATGTATCCCTCCTTACGTGCTGACTGTCGACCCCCTTTTCTAAAATTTACGGCAAAGCTCCGCAAGCTCACTCAGCCCGCAAGGCTGTGATTGGTCTGCTCTACATCCCTTCTGGAGCTGCATTTCCGGTTTCATGCCCCATAATACCGGCAGAAATCACGGAAGATTTAGGAGAACGAATATGGACCAAATAGAAGAGCACTTGGCAGAAGATATCCAATGGTATGATCACTTGTAAAACCTGTCACTGACTGGCGGATTTGTCCGCCAGAAAAAGGCTACGAGGAGCCGCAGTGGCTATGTAAATAAACAATCGACGAAGAAGAAAGAAGGCGTCTCTAAGGTCGTCTTCGACAAAAAGCATTACTCCGCCTAGTGTTCTGGCGCGGAATTGCTTTGTAAGACGCGCAATGGTTGGGGAAGCATGAATGAAAACGAGTCTTGCGCCACAGCGGCGTGAAAAGACGCAGACGCAGAAGCATGTTTCAGGCTTTAGGCTGTATATAACTTGACACACGCACACAACAGACAGACAAATTTTTGTACAGAAATTTATTTATTTAATTAATTTCAATATATTATTGATTGTAATAGTCCATACATATGTAGCCCTATAGTCAATTCCCTGTTAAGACTCGGCTTTTACCTGAGTTCACTTTAAACCACCTGAATAATGTCTACTAATGGAAATGAGTGGAGTCCATAACACATTGTCAACTATTTACAAATAATTTATTTAACCAAAGCTGGCATGTAGTTGAAATAATAATGATTCGCTACCGGAAATAAGATGTAGTTATGTTTAGGCTATTTAAACTATATTTAGTCCCTGTATAACAAACTCAATGGATATGGGCACTAGGCCAATAATGACAACAGCAATCTCCCTTATCAATTAACTGCATAAAACAGCACTTCACATTTAACATAAACATAAACCTAGTATAACATAAACTTTGTGTTCACATGAAATTACAGTCATCTGTTACAAACAGGAACATCATACAGGTATAAAAGAACATACAAAAGCCGGCACTGAAAAGGCACAAATAAAACGATCAGTTGAAGGCCTGTTAACTGGGTTCTTTGGCGCCGAATAAGGGCTACTCACGACCACCTGGTTTGTGGCGCGTGCACCGATAATATTGCCTTCAGTAGGTCCGCTAGCATCCACACGTAGCTAACCGGCAATCGTTCCTGGCCAACTGGTCGTGCCACGTAGCTGAATGGAACCGCTAGCGTTCCCGGTAGCTAAGCGGCGCTATTCAGTGGCGTAGCTCCCACGTAGGCTGCCTCAAAGGAACCGCTAGCGTCCGGGTTTCTCGGGTGCTACCTGAGCAGCACGTTATCTTGCTAGATGACGGCGGTACACCTCCGCTAAATCAGCTAGCACTGTACACGTGCACAATACTGAGCCAGCTAGATAACTCCAAAACGGAACATAGAATACTGTGCCCTTTCGCGAGCTGAATGAAAACAAAAAACTCTTAGGTACAAAACTGAAAGTGGCGTCACCTTCTTAATACTGCTGTAGCATCCTTATTAATTTCCCTCTTTTACTTCACTGTTAGTTCAACAAAGTCGGTCTCCTTTCTCATCTCTTTTTCTCTCTGTGCTCTCCCGTGTGTTTGTATAGATCCCGCCTCTCAACCAATAGGGAGTCACTATTCTTGAGTGAAGTTCATTACCACCAACTGCTGACCATTTCACCTAACTAGCATGTTAGATTGACTACACTCTACCTATTTTACTTTTTTAACTTATTACTGAAACTTTGTAGACATATGATTGCCCAACCATATCCCCTTGCTTTATCAACAGTTATTTAATTAGCATCTTTACACTTTAGGTATGGCAGACAGCTTCAGATATGAGAGACCCCCTCAGATTTGGACTTTGTTGCTTTCATGGGAGCTAGTCCTCACTCTCTGGGAGCTCGGCTCCCTCTGGCTCCCACGTAATTCGAACACTGCCCTACAGACAACCTACAGACCCTCCTGGGCTGCATTCAAACCCAGAAACACGTTCTACGTTGCTCGCCATGAAGCAAATTTTTAACCTATGCAGCTTCCTGTATGAGGAGGCGTCTTTTCAATGATGGAAGTTAATGAAAAACACAAAGTGGCCAATCTTTTATCACAGCAGCACTAAATGATGTCAATGACAACAGGAGGATGCTGTCACGGAAGGGGTTGTGTGTGTAAATGGAAATCTGCTCAAGTAGCAAATTGAGGGCCGCTGCCCTCTAATTCTCTAGGCAGAGAAACACCCTCTGTCTGGCTATATTTTGGGGCACATACATACACAAAACAAACACACCATCTCTTCCATTTCCCTCTCTTTTATATTAATTGCGCCTGCTCCTCGCCCGGGGTTCTCTCTGAAAGAGGCCAGCCACGGCTGAGTAGGTAGATTGAGGGGATTGGCCGATATTATCGATATTCCACCGCAGATTTGACAGTAAATCAACTTATCCCTTAAGGTGCTTGGGGACTAGATGGAAGATTGTCTTTTTCCTCTTCTCTCCTCACTTTATTGCCTTTCCTTCTCTTTCTGTTACATCCATTCTGCTGTCTCTCCTTCCAGATCCATCTATCTCATTCCCCCACCTCCCTATAAGAAATGACCATTATGTCTGCTGGCTCTGACTGAACATAACTAACCTGAGCCCCTTCAGCAGCTCCATCGCTTTCTTTTCCAAAACAAAAGCCTAAATAAGAATGACAGTCTCTTCAGACTCACCCCCAGCACAGAAGGGAAAGCAAACAACCGGCTTAGTAGAGAATACTAATAATAATAGAATCCACATTTCTGTCTCTATTGCTAACTGTTATGATGTAATAACAGTGAGTTATTATGTATTTGTTGTGTTCATCTTTACTCTATAAAGATCCGGATTCTGCAGCACCAAGGATCCATACTCTCTGCCAATAAATTCCAAAGATATTTTTACACTGATTTCCACAACAGCTAGTAGCAAGTACAACTGCATCATGTACGAATGGCAGATAAAAGGTATGAGGGCTTCTGTCCATAATGATAATGCAAAGCTCAAGCCTGCATCCACTGCTTCTGCAGCTGGGGGGAACCTGGGTTATGGATGGTACTCTGAACCTTCTCATTTGATCAAAGTGTGACAGAGGGGTATGAAAAAGCTATAAAACAGCAGTTAATGTAGCTGTACCTCAGGAAATAACACAGGTTGAAATGAATCTTCAGGATAACCCTCCTCATGGTAATATGTGAAGGTGCCATATATTCAGGAGAATTTTTACAGAGATCGGTGAAATCTACTTATATACATTGTAAGGATTTTAGGGTGCAAGAATCATCGTGACAATAAAATGTCATCATGAGAGTAATGCATCTTCAACATGTCAACCTCGATGTCCGAGCGACACTGGCTGCATGAGCGCTGCATGTGCCAAGCAGAACGTCTTGCTTTCATTGTAGTGATCATACCAGCGCACATGCTGCCTGTGCAAACAACAGAGGCCTGCGACACACTGCATGTCAGGTATTTTTTTTTAAACTGACAATTTAGTAGCACTTAAATGACACTTACTTATAGCACTTTGTAATTTTGCTCTATTTTTGAAGAAATTGTACTTTCTTGATTTTTGTTGTTCTGGGTTTTTAACCTCGGGTACCCTTGAATGCACTGATTGTAAATCGCTTTGGATAGAAGCATCAGCTAAATGAATTGTATTGTAATGGACTATGGCCCACAGTATATTACTTCTCAGTTTAGACACTAGGTTGCGCCCAACTAACCCCTGACCTGCCAGCTGTCCCTCAGAACGCTGCCACGCCCCAGGGGGTATGTGGCCGCATTCTGATGAGTGGCCCTCGGGATAAAAAGTTTGGACACCCCTGGTATAGAGGTTTAAGATGTGCATCCAGCCATTCATGTCTGAATGTTACAGAATGTCTGAATGAACATTCTGTAACATTCAGACATTACTCGGTTAATTTGCATTTTTACAAAGGGAGAGGCTACTAAATATGTAATTTAAAAGCAATGTTAGTGACCCATGAGACACAACTCCTCTTCTACCTAATCAGTTGAATTCTCAGATCCGCCAATAAGAAGAAGTTGGAATTCTTGAGACTCAGCACTAAAATGTGCACTTTACTTAACCTGGACAATTGTGAACATTGATGGAATTTATGGCCATGTTTCTCTATAAAAGAGTCCTGCAGATAATTGTTTCTTTATTGTTCCCTGTGAATAGTTCTCAGACTGAGTAGCAAAGGACTGTCTGATTAACCAATCTCACAGAGTCACATTTGCAAATTGTTGTATTTATAAGGTAATACATGATGTCTATGGCTGCAAATCAAGCATGTCCAAACCATTTGGGTTAGTCATTGTAAAAAAAAAAGCCTTATTAAGATCCAAGGAATGTTTTTACCAGCCGTGGAATATAAAAAAATCTATGAGCTGTCGAGAAGTGTTATTCTGGCATCTAACTTGATCTCCACACAGTGTTTCTCGTGCTAAGATATTGTTGGCACTCTCACAGTTAACTCTTTATATATTGTAAATAGTATCTACTATTTGTTTTTGTATATAGCATTCAATGTAAGCATTATTTTTTAATTTGTTTGTGTGGATGAGTCTAAAAGCAGCCTGTCTTTGTGTTGAAAACACTCTGAGAGCATCTGAGTCATGTCAGATGTCTGTCTGAGTCACTGTCATTCAGTGACAAGCTGAGGGAAGATGACAACTATTGATCTGTGAAGCCAACGTTTCTTTGTTGTGGCTTGTAGGTGTTTTATAGTTAAAAAATAGCCAGTAGGGTGTTTGAAAGAGCTCAAAATGGAATCCATGAGAATCCAGAAATCTCTCTCTGTCTGTCTGTTCTTCACATTTCTACCAATCAAGTTGAAATAATAGGCGGGGAATTTCTGACAACCTGGGGGAGGTGCAGTTGTCGAGGTGCAGTTGTCCAGCTTCTCGTAATTTTGGAGGTTGTCCTTTTTTTTTTACCCATAGCATTTACTTTCTCGCAGATACCCATAATTTTCTTTGCATCATATTAATATTTCAAACAACATGTTTGTTTGCCTCTTCCACTAACACCTTCAATTCCATGGCATTAAATTTCACTTTGCTCTTGCGGTCACTCTGCTCTTCGTATCGCTCCATGGAGGGAATTTTTAGGAGATTACTCAGAGTGAATTATCCTTACACACAAAACCCCGGCCTACGAAGAAGCAGAGGCTACAGAGATAGACAGCATCAGAGGCATGCAGAATATAAAATTTTCTGACTGTTATGACAATTGCAGAATGT